>NC_025693.1:4730644-4821538 GCF_000633955.1 Camelina sativa
GTCACTGCATTGCAAGAATGTTTAGGATTTGATTCAGTTCTTGAAGGGAGATAACCTTCTTGCCTTTTTACAGACCCAGCAGTCTGCGCAACCTGACTTTCCAGCTTCTTGACATGAATGTTCAAAGCTTCAAACTTCCCATTAAGATCAGTGTAGACATTATCCAGCTTCCCATTGAAAGTCACTGTCATATGCTCTTGACCTTGCAAAAGCTGCTCAAGCATAGCTTCCATCTTACTAGTTTCAGCTGACTTAGGAGGTGGAGATTGAAATGAATTGTTCCCATAAGTCCTTGTGAATCCACTGTTTTGTTGCTGCTTCTGATATTCAGGTTTGGGTGTGAAACCAGAAGAGTTCCCCAGAAAGTTACTGCGCTGGCTGTTTCCACTGTAAGGCCTACTACCTTGCTGATTTCCAAACCTCTGCCCCTGATTCCCATAGACATAGTTCACCTCTTCTTCCTCATGATTTCCTTGATCAGATTCTGGCTCATATGTCTCAACTTCAGCAGCAAAATGAACAGATTTCTTACCCACAAGGAGATTATGCACAGAATCCAGCTTAGCATTAACANCTGCAACTGGAGTAGGAGATTTCACATTCGGAGTTTCTGTCCGTGGTTGGCGTCGATCGATGCCACCTGAGTGGTGTCTATCGATGCCCTGTTCTGGGATTTTGTCCGAAACTTTGCATGGTTTGGGTGCCGACCGATGCCCATGTGTGTCGGTCGATACTGGCTCGGCAGAAACATCCTCTTCGTCGTCTATATCAATCAACTCCTGTAGATCATCAGTTTGGCTCTTCTGGGGTATAGGATGGAGTTGTTTGCCACTTCTCAAGGTCACTGCATTGCAAGAATGTTTAGGATTTGATTCAGTTCTTGAAGGGAGATAACCTTCTTGCCTTTTTACAGACCCAGCAGTCTGCGCAACCTGACTTTCCAGCTTCTTGACATGAATGTTCAAAGCTTCAAACTTCCCATTAAGATCAGTGTAGACATTATCCAGCTTCCCATTGAAAGTCACTGTCATCTGCTCTTGGCCTTGCAAAAGCTGCTCAAGCATAGCTTCCATCTTACTAGTTTCAGCTGACTTAGGAGGTGGAGACTGATATGAGTTGTTGCCATAAGTCCTTGTGAATCCACTGTTTTGTTGCTGCTTCTGATATTCAGGTTTGGGTGTGAAACCAGAAGAGTTGCCCTGAAAGTTACTGCGCTGGCTGTTTCCACTGTAAGGCCTACTACCTTGCTGATTTCCAAACCTCTGCCCCTGATTCCCATAGACATAGTTCACCTCTTCTTCCTCATAATTTCCTTGATCAGGTTCTGGCTCATATGTCTCAACTTCAGCAGCAAAATGAACAGATTTCTTACCCACAAGGAGATTATGCACTGAATCAAGCTTAGCATTAACAGAAGCTAACTGGTTTGAATCATATCCTCCATGTAATCTCTTCCTTTCAGCATCTGCTCTCTTAGTACTATTGCTAGCAGCTAAGTTCTCAATCAACAATTCAGCATCTTCTGGCATTCTTGTCTTGAAATTCCCATGACTTGCAGCATCTAAAGCCAACTGATACTCCCAGTCACACCCTCTGAAGAAGATACTTAGCAATTGAACCCTTGAGAAACCATGGTGTGGACAGTCCCTTTGGTAAGCCTTGAATCTCACCCAAGCTGCTATGAAAGCTTCATCTGGTCTCTGCTTGAAAGCAGATAGCTTGATTCTCAACTCATCTGACATTGCATCATCATAGAAGTGGTTGAGGAAGGCCACCTTGACATCACGCCAGCTTGTCAATGATCCAGCAGGCAGCTGTTTCAACCACTAAGATGCCTCTCCTGCAAGTGAATAAGGGAAGAGTTTGCAGAAGATGTAGTCCTCAGTCACCCCATTAGCCTTGATGCTAGTCACCAGATCCTCAAAATGCTCAATATGGTCCAAGGGCTTCTCATTGGGCAAAGCAGAGAAAGGTCTCTGCCCAACTAGTTGAAAGTACGCAGGTTTCAACTCAAAATCATTCCTCTGAAAAGGGGGAGGAACAATAGCAGACCGGTTCTCATACACCAGATCAGCCCGATTGTAGTCAGCAATGGTCCTGATCAGATCCCGGTTGTTCTCCTGTCGTCGAACGGGGTTCTGTACGTGGTTGGCAGCTCCACGCACGTCTGCAGGTGGGTGTCGATCGATGCCACCTGGTTGGTGTCGATCGACACCAAGATCCGGATCATCAACGACACCAGCTTGCTGATTCACGACAGCCTGCTCGTTGACAACAGGTTCAGGAATCACGTTTCCTACTGCATCAAGCTTTTGACCATGCTCATTGCGCAAATGGCCCTCTTGATCCCTCAAAACACCAGCCTCATCACGCATCAGAATGANCAACCAAAGGTAACTCAAGAATAAGCTTATCCATCATGGCTTTGTACTTAGCATCATCTAGCTCTTGTTTAGACTTCCTTGGATTCTTGGGGAANTCAAATTCACAGTAGGACCAGACTTGTTGTTCCTTGTGTGAGGTCTAGGAGGCATGCACCTGAAACACCAAAGAGAAGAAAAAGAAAAACGTGTAAGTAGAAAATAAAAAGAAAAGTTTAGACAAAATTAGAAACTTAAATCTAATGGTAGAATCAGAGAGTCCCCGGCAACGGCGCCAAAATTTGATAAGCTCAAATTTGTCCCTAGAGCTGCTCTCTCAAACAGGAGATCAATTGCAGTACTTAGGGGTCGAATCCAGAGAGACTCAAGATCAAACACAATAGATTATAAAGTTTTGTAAATTACGCTAAACAAGTTAAATTGAATTAAAATAAAAACAATGCAAATATTTAAATGAAAGTGTTGTAAATTCAGAAAATCAAAAGAGTTAAGCATAGGGAATTTCTCAGGAAATTATGAAATATTAAATCTGATAAATTAATTAAGGTTCAAGCAAATAAGATCAGATCTAGAACTCTAAACTTTTGGTAAAATAATCAGTTCTCACTGCAATTATATTCTAAATTTAAAACCAGAAAATCCAAATCTCTTTGTAAAATTCTAAGTAATAAATCAGCCTTAAGAACAGGTTTAGATAAGTTCACAGAATTATTAATTCAAATCTCTTTGTAAGAAACAATTATGCTCATCAATGGTTTAATCAGGAAAACAATTATATTCTCATATCAATTTATTTCCCTAAGATAATAATTCTAGGTGATCAATCAAGAATTATTGTGAAGAACAACCAAGGATGAAGATCATAAAAGAATAAGAACCCTAAAAATCTCAGATCTAATAAATCATAAAAACCCTATGAAAAACCTTAAACCTAACAGGCAAATTACTCAGACATGTTAAATAAAGCACAAATCATAATTCTGAATAACATGCAATAGATATTAAAAGTAAAAGAGGGAGTTCAAGAAAATCTTCTCTCTACAAAGAATTCAGATCTATCTCTCCCAAAAGCTCTCAATATCCTTTCTCTCAAAAACTGCAAGAAGATAACTTCAGGGTTTCTAAAACCCAAAAACAATATATATACATCCTAAAATACGTCCAGGGGTTTATGTTGCAAATTGTAGAAGACTTTGGGCAAAATTGCAAAACTTCCAATTTCTTGTTCTCTCGTCGGGTAAACAGAAGCGCCGATCGATGCTCCTTTAAGTGGTGTCGATCGATGCTCTGAACTTGATCCGACTCCAACTTGATTTCCTTCGGTAAAATGCACCAAAATGATCTAATTTGTTCCATATTGCCCGAGCCGTGCCAAATTCCTAGATAACCTGTTAAGACTCAAAAATAACCTAGAAACAAATCAAAAGACTCAAAAAGCACACTTATATCATGGTTAAAAATCATAAAAACCATGATATATCAGCAAGCTGGCTCCTCTTCTACCGCAAGTACTGATCAGATTTCTCAGCTGATCTCCCTTCTCCAAGCTCAGCGTCCTAACGTGTTCTCTGAACGGTTATCGGGTAAAACTTGTCTTACTGATGTCATTCTTGATACTGGTGCTTCGCACCATATGACAGGAGACTGTTCTCTTTTACGTGACATTGTTGATATTATCCCCTCTCCTGTCACAAAACCGGATGGTACTGCATCCCGCGCTACCAAACGAGGAGTTCTTTCTCTAAACTCCACCTATCAGCTTTGAGATGTCCTCTATGTCCCTGACTTTGATTGCACTTTGATTTCTGTTTCTAAGCTGCTTAAACAAACAGGCTCTATTGCTATCTTCACTGACACATTATGTTTCTTACAGGACCGTTTTTCGAGGACTTTGATTGGGGCGGGGGAAGAACGTGAGGGAGTGTATTACTTTACGGGTGTCCTCGCTGCTAAGGTTCACACAGCTTCGTCGGTTTAAGCATCGTCTGGAGCCTTGTGGCATCGAAGACTAGGACATCCCTCTACTAGTGTTTTACTTTCTTTACCAGAATGTAGCCAATCTCCGCATGATGTTGGCAAAATTGCAAGTTGTGACATTTGTTTTAAGGCAAAACAGACATATGATTCTTTTCCTATTAGTATCAATAAAACAATGGAATGTTTTTCTTTGGTTCACTGTGATGTTTGGGGTCCATATCGAACTCCATCTACTACTGGTGCTGTATACTTTCTCACCCTTGTCGATGATTACTCCCGTTCTGTTTGGACATATCTTATGTCTGCAAAGTCCGAAGTTTCTCAACTCATACAAAATTTTTGCGCCATGACTGAACGACAATTCTCTAAACCTGTCCGCATCATTCGTAGTGAGAATGGTACTGAGTTTATGTGCCTCACTTCTTACTTTCAAGAGCATGGTATCCTTCACCAAACATCTTGTGTGGATACGCCGCAACAAAATGGTCGGGCTGAGCGTAAACATCGCCATATTTTAAATGTGGCTCGTGCTTGTCTCTTTCAAGGTAGTCTCCCTATTAATTTTTGGGGGGAAATCATCCTCACTGCTACTCACCTCATTAATTGGACACCATCCTCAGTTTTGAAAGGCAAAACTCCATATGAGGTATTGTTCGGTACACGCCCTTCTTATGACACGCTTCACACATTCGGTTGTTTGTGATACGCACACATCCGACATCGAGATAGAGATAAGTTCAAGTCCCGTAGCCGCAAATGTGTCTTTCTCGGCTATCCTCATGGAAAGAAGGCTTGGCGTCTCTACGATCTTGACACTGGTAAGATTTTTGTGAGTTGTGATGTGCGGTTTCAAGAGGACGTCTTTCCTTTTGCGACCCCATCTCCACCTTCTCCTGCGCTGCCGTCTCCACCGGTGATTGTCGAGGAGGATGATTGGTTTACTCCCGTGGTTCCTTTAACCTCTCCTCCTACCTCAAATTCCTCTCCGCCTCCAGTTGTCACTCCTACTACTCCTGTGCCAACTACTTCTATACCTTCTGCACCTGAGCCTAATACTACCTCCGACGCAGTTGATGACTCGAGCTCCCCCACTACATCACCTTCTCGACCGCTGAGCCCTGCGGCTCCACCAATTACTACTACTTCTGATTCCGATAACTTGGGTTCCACTTCTCCGGGTCTTCCTGAACTTCTTGGCAAAGGGCATCGTGTTAAGAAACCCTCCATCTTACTCAAGGACTACGTTGTCCCGCCAATACACTCTTCTTCTCACGTTCTCTTCCCTGGTCTCCCCACATCACACTCCTCGACCTCGGTTTCTGGTAAGGTCTTATATCCCTTGTCCGATTATCTATCTAACGCTGGGTTTTCAGCAAATCACGTCGTGTTTCTCGCGGCCATACTTGACAGTACCGAACCAAAGCATTTCAAGGATGCCGTATTAATCAAGGAATGGTGTGAAGCTATGCAAAAAGAAATTGACGCTCTTGAGGCCAATCACACATGGGATTTAACCAACTTACCAGTCGCCAAGATGACGACGGTACGTTCTCTTTTGACTGTTGCTGCTGCAAAGGACTAGGAAGTTCACCAGATGGATGTTCATAACGCTTTCCTTCATGGTGATCTTGAGGAGGAAGTTTACATGAAGCTGCCTCCTGGTTTTAAGTGTTCTGATATGACCAAGGTTTGTCGTCTGCGTAAGTCCTTATATGGTCTTAAACAGGCTCTTCACTGTTGGTTTGCTAAACTATCATCCGCTCTTCGTCACATTGGTTTTACTCAAAGCTACGAAGATTACTCTTTGTTCTCTTATAAGAACGGTTCTACCTATATCCACGTTCTAGTCTATGTTGATGACTTCATCGTTGCTGGAAATGATCTCGCTGCTATCAATCGGTTTAAGGATCAGCTTCACAAGTGTTTTCATATGAAAGATCTTGGCAAGTTAAAATATTTTCTTGGTATAGAGGTGGCGCGTGGACCAGATGGCTTCTGTCTTTCTCAACGCAAGTATGCGCTAGATATTATTAAAGAAGCAGGTATGCTGATAACTCTCTAATTTACATGTATTTAGCATCCTTTTTTGTCCATATTTTGCATTGTTCATACCTCTAACTTAGCATTTTTAGGTCATTAACTGTAGGAATTCACTTTTAGAGCATTTAGGGTGTTGCATTTCTGCATTTGCATATTTTGGATGAAAACAGGTGCTAAAGAGCCAAAAATGGGAAAAACAAGGACAACTCAAGCATGTACCCAAAGGAGTCATCGAGCTACAAGAACAAGTCTGAACCCCAACACGATCGAAGAGGATCCAAGAGCGTGAAGAGCAACCCGAAGATCCACCCGATGAGTAACCCGACTTCAACCTCATGTACCCCATCGAGTAGACCATCGGGCAGGTCTGGGAAGCTAGGTCAAACGGTTTCCATATATAAACCCCCTCTTCCCCTAGCTTGCAAAAGAGCACACCGCAGACCCTCAAACCAGAGAGCGAGAGCTTCTGTGAGAGAACTGAGCGACTCAACATTTTTCTTCTTGTTTTTGCATTTTTATTTTGTAGTTTTCTTAGATTTCTATCCTATACTCTTTCTACTCTACTCTATCTTTTAATACAATGTCATTTTCATTGCTTTGTTTTTCGTTTCTATGTCCGAGTAGTGTAGTAAAGTTTCTAGGGGTGGGATAGATGATGTTGTGTTCTTGATCGGTTAGGATGCTTTAGTTGATTGTAAATGATTGATAGATTTTCTTCTAGATTGGTGTTCTTAATGCTGTCAACAGACTGAAAGGTTGAGATTAGATCTAGGGCGTTTACAAATGTTATAGGCCGAAAGGAGTAGATAAAATGCTTGATTTAGCCAATGCTAGAGGTTTACTTAACTCTGAGTAAGAAATTAGATGAGTCNTGAGTAACCCGACTTCAACCTCATGTACCCCATCGAGTAGACCATCGGGCAGGTCTGGGAAGCTAGGTCAAACGGTTTCCATATATAAACCCCCTCTTCCCCTAGCTTGCAAAAGAGCACACCGCAGACCCTCAAACCAGAGAGCGAGAGCTTCTGTGAGAGAACTGAGCGACTCAACATTTTTCTTCTTGTTTTTGCATTTTTATTTTGTAGTTTTCTTAGATTTCTATCCTATACTCTTTCTACTCTACTCTATCTTTTAATACAATGTCATTTTCATTGCTTTGTTTTTCGTTTCTATGTCCGAGTAGTGTAGTAAAGTTTCTAGGGGTGGGATAGATGATGTTGTGTTCTTGATCGGTTAGGATGCTTTAGTTGATTGTAAATGATTGATAGATTTTCTTCTAGATTGGTGTTCTTAATGCTGTCAACAGACTGAAAGGTTGAGATTAGATCTAGGGCGTTTACAAATGTTATAGGCCGAAAGGAGTAGATAAAATGCTTGATTTAGCCAATGCTAGAGGTTTACTTAACTCTGAGTAAGAAATTAGATGAGTCTAAGTCTACTGACAAAAATGAATCGTTCTTAATGCCTGCTTGTTCATATTGCTAGTGCGACAGTGTGGTAATGTGTTCAAGGTTGATTGTTGTTAGTGCGAAAGTGTAGTGACAAGGTCTTGGAGGTTCATTGTCTAGGAAATAATTGCTTGAGGCATGTAAGGCATCCGTATTGGTCTAGAACACTTAGGATTCGATTACCCTCATCCTTAGGAACTTTCGTATTTCATTTGTTTGCATTTTCTTCACTTACTCGACTACCTACCCGATCAGGTACACGATAACCTGCATCGACTAATACCTCGAGCTGTTCATATCTCACTTACATACTCGATCACCCCACTCGATCCTGTACTCGATTGCTTGCATCAAGTGCTTAGGTCGTGTGGTTTACTTGTTAATATTCTTTTATTTTGTGTATTTTAGGATTGTTAGAACCAAAACCTTAACTGCTTGGCTTGACTTGCATTGTACTGATCATATCCTTCCTGCTATCAATACACAACCATTTGGATTGATAACCCTTTGTACTACAACTGCATAGGGGATTGATACCCTGGGTGAAAACCTGTCTATCAATTTGGCACCATTGCCATTTGGTTGTTTTAANGCTTTGTTTTTCGTTTCTATGTCCGAGTAGTGTAGTAAAGTTTCTAGGGGTGGGATAGATGATGTTGTGTTCTTGATCGGTTAGGATGCTTTAGTTGATTGTAAATGATTGATAGATTTTCTTCTAGATTGGTGTTCTTAATGCTGTCAACAGACTGAAAGGTTGAGATTAGATCTAGGGCGTTTACAAATGTTATAGGCCGAAAGGAGTAGATAAAATGCTTGATTTAGCCAATGCTAGAGGTTTACTTAACTCTGAGTAAGAAATTAGATGAGTCTAAGTCTACTGACAAAAATGAATCGTTCTTAATGCCTGCTTGTTCATATTGCTAGTGCGACAGTGTGGTAATGTGTTCAAGGTTGATTGTTGTTAGTGCGAAAGTGTAGTGACAAGGTCTTGGAGGTTCATTGTCTAGGAAATAATTGCTTGAGGCATGTAAGGCATCCGTATTGGTCTAGAACACTTAGGATTCGATTACCCTCATCCTTAGGAACTTTCGTATTTCATTTGTTTGCATTTTCTTCACTTACTCGACTACCTACCCGATCAGGTACACGATAACCTGCATCGACTAATACCTCGAGCTGTTCATATCTCACTTACATACTCGATCACCCCACTCGATCCTGTACTCGATTGCTTGCATCAAGTGCTTAGGTCGTGTGGTTTACTTGTTAATATTCTTTTATTTTGTGTATTTTAGGATTGTTAGAACCAAAACCTTAACTGCTTGGCTTGACTTGCATTGTACTGATCATATCCTTCCTGCTATCAATACACAACCATTTGGATTGATAACCCTTTGTACTACAACTGCATAGGGGATTGATACCCTGGGTGAAAACCTGTCTATCAATTTGGCACCATTGCCATTTGGTTGTTTTAATTTTGCTACGTTTAGGATTTCAGGACTTGCTAGATCAAGTTCATTTGTTTATATTTGTTTCGGATACTGACTTGTTTGCTTTCGCATTGTTTGTTTTGAATCTCAGGTACAACCCGAGCACCCACCCGACCCGTCACTCCATCAGCTCGATCAAGTTGATCCTCGTGTACACCCTCGGATACCTACCTGTGCATGCANATTGGTGTTCTTAATGCTGTCAACAGACTGAAAGGTTGAGATTAGATCTAGGGCGTTTACAAATGTTATAGGCCGAAAGGAGTAGATAAAATGCTTGATTTAGCCAATGCTAGAGGTTTACTTAACTCTGAGTAAGAAATTAGATGAGTCTAAGTCTACTGACAAAAATGAATCGTTCTTAATGCCTGCTTGTTCATATTGCTAGTGCGACAGTGTGGTAATGTGTTCAAGGTTGATTGTTGTTAGTGCGAAAGTGTAGTGACAAGGTCTTGGAGGTTCATTGTCTAGGAAATAATTGCTTGAGGCATGTAAGGCATCCGTATTGGTCTAGAACACTTAGGATTCGATTACCCTCATCCTTAGGAACTTTCGTATTTCATTTGTTTGCATTTTCTTCACTTACTCGACTACCTACCCGATCAGGTACACGATAACCTGCATCGACTAATACCTCGAGCTGTTCATATCTCACTTACATACTCGATCACCCCACTCGATCCTGTACTCGATTGCTTGCATCAAGTGCTTAGGTCGTGTGGTTTACTTGTTAATATTCTTTTATTTTGTGTATTTTAGGATTGTTAGAACCAAAACCTTAACTGCTTGGCTTGACTTGCATTGTACTGATCATATCCTTCCTGCTATCAATACACAACCATTTGGATTGATAACCCTTTGTACTACAACTGCATAGGGGATTGATACCCTGGGTGAAAACCTGTCTATCAATTTGGCACCATTGCCATTTGGTTGTTTTAATTTTGCTACGTTTAGGATTTCAGGACTTGCTAGATCAAGTTCATTTGTTTATATTTGTTTCGGATACTGACTTGTTTGCTTTCGCATTGTTTGTTTTGAATCTCAGGTACAACCCGAGCACCCACCCGACCCGTCACTCCATCAGCTCGATCAAGTTGATCCTCGTGTACACCCTCGGATACCTACCTGTGCATGCAAACACAATCCAGAGGTAGCCAGAACCTGAGTCCTTTCATCGACAACATCGACAGACCTTGGCTACTCAGAAAGCAACAAGTTCAACCAGAACCAGCAATCATTGAGGAGACGGTAAATAATCAGAACGGTCCACCAGCTCCTCAAGCAAAGAACAATATAGGAGCAGGAGATGCTCCACCTACTCACACTCAGAGGAATGGCATTGTGCCACCAGCTGTGCAGAACAACAATTTTGAGATCAAGAGTAGTCTCATCCACATGATACAGAGCAATAAGTTTCATGGATTGCCAATGGAGGACCCATTGGTTCATCTGGATGGATTTGATAGGCTCTGTAGCCTCACTAAGATCAATGGAGTCAGTGAAGATGGATTCAAGCTCAGGCTTTTCCCCTTCTCTTTGGGAGATAAAGCACACATCTGGGAGAAATCTCTCCCTAAGGAGTCCATCACCACTTGGGAAGCGTGCAAGAAGGCATTCCTAGCCAAGTTCTTCTCCAACTCCAGAAACGCAAGGCTGCAAAATGACATTTCTGGCTTTGTACAGAAGAACAATGAAACGTTCAATGAATCTTGGGAACGTTTCAAGGGATACACTACTCGATGTCCACATCACGGCTTCAGTAATGCTTCATTGCTGAGCACACTATACAGAGGAGTGGTCCCCAAGATACGGATGTTGCTAGACACCGCAAGTCATGGTAACTTCCTCAACAAGGACGTTGATGAAGGTTGGGACCTAGTGGAGAACTTGACTCAATCTGATGGCAACTACAATGAGGAATATGATCGCTCTGTGCGATCTACAGGAGAGGAAGATGCCAAGTATAAGAGGGACATGAAAGCCCTCAATGACAAGCTCAATCAGCTCCTCAACCAGCAGAAGCATGTTCATGCTATATTAGAGGAAGAGCAGTTTCTACAACAAGATGGGGAGACTATGCAGCTAGAGGATGTTAACTACATCAACAACCAAGGAGGTTACAACAGAGGGTATAACAACTTCAAGCCGAATCCAAATCTGTCTTATCGGAATCCGAATGTTGCAAATCCTCAGGACCAAACTTACCCATCTGCAGTTCAAGGGAACCAGATTCAACAGAAGCCTTTTTTCCAATACAACCAAGGCTGTGCACCTAAGCAGCAGTACTCAGGAACCTACAACCAACCACCTGGATTCCAACAACAACAAGGTCCACCAACCCAATCATAAGAAGCTGAGTTACGTGGTCTCATTCAGCAGATTATTCAGAATCAGGCTACAACTTCTATCGACATCGCAAAACGGTTCGCAGAGATGAGCAAAAAAATCGACTCAGGATACAATGATCTCAATGCCAAGTACGAATCACTCAACACAAAGGTTCGATACCTGGAAGGCCACCACAACAACCAACCAGCCCCAAAGATTAACCAACTCCCAGGTAAGGCTGTTCAACACCCCAAGGATTATGCGATTGCTCAGGCCATCTTCCTAGATGATGACTATGAGGATTATCTCACTGGGGTTAGTGATGATCAAGATGGAGAGGATGTGGAACACCCAATGAAAAATGAGGCCAAGAACTATATATCCGAGTATGAACCCGAGTCTTCACCCGAAGAGACTGATCGAGTTGATGATCGAGCACTGGTTCGAGAGTCACAAACTGAAGAGCAACCCGAAGTGGAACCCGATGACCTACACGATGGGGTTGATCGGATGACGCATCGAGTAGATGTTGAGAAGGGAGATCAGCCTCAACCACATGCAATGGTCAAAGGGGAGTTAGAGGAAATGTTCAATGCTGCACTTGACATCCAGCTGGAGGCGCTTGCAGAGCAAATGGCTAAGCGTAAAGCTCCACCACCTAAGCTTTTGCCCCCACACGAGCTTCAGAAGGAAGCTGCCAAGGAAGCAGCTCGATTGGAGGATGAGGTCAAGGAAGCTGTAAAGGAGATCGGTTTTGAGATTCTGAAAAGTGGAGTTTGCTTGGATCCTGAGCTGAGAATTGAGGAAAAACTTGAAGACCCTGGCTCTTTCACCTTGCCGTGTTCGATAGGACTTCGGATCTTCAAGAACTGTTTGTGTGACCTTGGAGCTTTGGTTAGCATTATGCCGCTTTCAGTTGCCAACAAGCTGGGATTCACTGTTTTTAAACCAAGTAAATTGTATTTGGTTCTGGTTGATAGAACTGTGAGGCATCCGATTGGTATCCTGGAGAATCTGCCTCTCAGGATTGGTAGACTGGAAGTGCCTACCGACTTCATGATCCTCGATATGGATAAGGAACCAGATGATCCATTGATTCTAGGAAGACCATTCTTGGCAACAGTTGGTGCTGTGATCGAGGTGAAATAAGGAGAGATCAAGATAGAGCATGGTGAGCATTTCAAGATGGAGTTTGATGTGAAGAAAGGGATTAAGAGGCCAACCATTGATGGTCAAGCTTTTTCTACTAAGACCAAACAAAGGAAAGTGCAACATCTTGAAGAGGTCAACACCACATTTGCCTTGGAACCTGGACAAAACCTGGAAAATCTTTTAAACCAGCCTACTGTAGTGGAGAGGATTCCAGAACCTTTTCCACATGGACCCCATGCTTAAGAAGCATGAAGAGTCAAGCTTAGTGACTTTAAACAAGCTCACTTGGGAGGAAGTCCCAAAGGTATCTTTTAATTTTAGTTTATTTGTTTTGTTTACTTTTATTTAATTTTTCTCTTTTTGCAATTTTATATAAAAAGAAAAAAAAATGGAAAATTAAGAAGAGGAAAATTGAGGAACCCGAGGGCCAACCCGACACCGTACTCGACGCGCCTGATCGTGTCCCTGCTCGGATGGCGAGTGGAGTCCGAATTCCACAAGGAAGCCCACTCTCACTGAAGCCCACCAACCAAACCCTAGCCTATTTAAGGGGTTTTGACATTCTCTCCCCAAGCATCACCGATAAGTGTCTCTTAACCCTAGAGTTTTTGCTTTTCAAAGTTTCTATTCTTCTCTCTCAAACTCGAGCTTTATTCGATTTCTTTGGACTAGCCCTATTAATCTCCAGACTTAGCCTTCTTTCTCTCAAGGATTCGACAATGGAGCCAGCCGCTAAAACCTACCAAAGGAAGGGAAGAAGATCCACATCCGCCGCTGCTACAACCAGAGATGATGCTGCCGAAGTTTGTGAGTCTCAAGGGAGAGGAAACGTTCCACATTTCCAACCGTTGGCTGGACGTTTTGCCTCCCCAACCCGATGCACAACCCGATCCACCATCCGACCTGATGCTCCTGTAACCGATCGAGTAGGCCCCTGAGTTCGCTCACCGAGTCCAATGGCGAGTGTTGTCCGCCGTTCTCCTCGACGTAGAGACCTGTCTACGTCCGAAAAGACCCTTACCGACCCTATGGAGGTCGATTCTGATGTTGGAGGAGAAGAGCAAGGGGAGATCCAAACCTCTCGATGAAGGAGCAGAGCCGCGGTTGCAAGGGGGAAGAGACCGGCTTCAGAGAAGGCTGAGAAGATAGTTGAGAGAGCGGTTGAAGAAGATGATCAACACGCCNGTTTACTTTTATTTAATTTTTCTCTTTTTGCAATTTTATATAAAAAGAAAAAAAAATGGAAAATTAAGAAGAGGAAAATTGAGGAACCCGAGGGCCAACCCGACACCGTACTCGACGCGCCTGATCGTGTCCCTGCTCGGATGGCGAGTGGAGTCCGAATTCCACAAGGAAGCCCACTCTCACTGAAGCCCACCAACCAAACCCTAGCCTATTTAAGGGGTTTTGACATTCTCTCCCCAAGCATCACCGATAAGTGTCTCTTAACCCTAGAGTTTTTGCTTTTCAAAGTTTCTATTCTTCTCTCTCAAACTCGAGCTTTATTCGATTTCTTTGGACTAGCCCTATTAATCTCCAGACTTAGCCTTCTTTCTCTCAAGGATTCGACAATGGAGCCAGCCGCTAAAACCTACCAAAGGAAGGGAAGAAGATCCACATCCGCCGCTGCTACAACCAGAGATGATGCTGCCGAAGTTTGTGAGTCTCAAGGGAGAGGAAACGTTCCACATTTCCAACCGTTGGCTGGACGTTTTGCCTCCCCAACCCGATGCACAACCCGATCCACCATCCGACCTGATGCTCCTGTAACCGATCGAGTAGGCCCCTGAGTTCGCTCACCGAGTCCAATGGCGAGTGTTGTCCGCCGTTCTCCTCGACGTAGAGACCTGTCTACGTCCGAAAAGACCCTTACCGACCCTATGGAGGTCGATTCTGATGTTGGAGGAGAAGAGCAAGGGGAGATCCAAACCTCTCGATGAAGGAGCAGAGCCGCGGTTGCAAGGGGGAAGAGACCGGCTTCAGAGAAGGCTGAGAAGATAGTTGAGAGAGCGGTTGAAGAAGATGATCAACACGCCGAGGAGGAGGAAAGAGAGAGAGAAGAGGAGCAGAGAGAGAGAACCCGCCAAGCCTCGCGGAGGCTAAAACAGAAGGAGGTGGATACTCTGGCAAGACTATTTAAGGTCTTCCGGAAGATGAGCTTTGTTGGTACCCGATACCCTCACCATGAGACCATGAAGCAATTGGGAATCGCTAGAGATGTAGAATTTTTGTTCGATATGTGCCACCTAGGCCAGATGATGCGATTCCACCTTGAAGCATATGAGGAGGAGACGGTCCACTTCCTTTTGACTTTGAAGCTGCACTATTTCGAGGACCACCCGACCCTACTACCCGATGGGGGGATCGGGTTCATCACCTTTTCCGTGAGGAACAAGGACTACCGACTCAGTTTCAAAGAGATGGAGAAGCTGTATGGCTTCAAAGCTGGTAGTGGAGAAGGTATGGAGGTTAGCAAGGAGGAGATGAGGTCCCTATGGCTGACAATAGGAGACAAGCACCCCTACAAGTCCACAAGCTCCAAATCCGCTCAAATAAGGAGCCCTGTCTTGAGGTATTTTCACAAGTCCCTCGCATGCAATCTTTTTGCTAGAAAAGAGACTGAGACTGTGAACAACCATGAGCTCCAGCTGTTAGATATTGCATTGTGTGGAGTTTTGGATAACACTAGAGATGGAACACCACTAGTAGGAGATGTAGCTGATACTAGTATGGCATTTGTGTTACTCGATCAATTCTTCTACTTAAAATCGTGGGCTGTGAAAAGAAGAGAAGGAGGCGGAGAGATCTCTATTGGGGGACTAGTCACACCAATCCTAGTGGCATACGATGTGCCCTTGAAGGGAATTTTGCACGAACCACGATGGCTGGATGCGAATTACCTCGTGCTGGCGAGATTTTTGGCCTATGAGAGGCCTAGTGACATGATGCTGTTCAAGTTTGTCCATCCAACCATCGGAGCTGCTCAAATGGTTCTACCTAATATCATATGCACCAAGGTTCGGCTGGGAAACAACATCGACTTTGCACCACCTTTACAGGAGCTGTACAACCCGGAGGAGGAGTCCGAAGCTGAGAAGAGAGAGGAGACCGGGCAGAGACAGGGAGATAGCTCGGAGGAGTATGTATGCTCTCAAAAGCAACCGGTTGGAGTGAGGGAAGCTCACAAGAGGATCGGCTGGCTGAAAAGGATGAACAAGTTTTTGGCAAAGAAGGTAAAAGACCTTGCTGGTTCGGTGAAGACAATGGGAGGTCAAATCAAGGAGTTCCAAGACAAGGCAAGATGTGCCTCAGCTCCTACCTCGGCACAAGCACCTACTTGGATGGGGAGAAGCGGACCGCTAGGAGGAACTCGTGGACTGCCACCTCCGGAACCTCAAAGAGCATCATCATACGAGCCCCGAGCTGAGGAGAACATCACCCGACCAGAAGCATCGAGGAGAAGCCATTCTGACGCTTACCCGACGCCCAACCCGATGGGATACACGATGAACTATCCGATGCACCCGTCGAGCACCCAATCGGGTGATTATGCTGGAATTTTCCCTCCACCCTACCAGATGCCATTCACGATGCCGTACACGATGCACCCTGCCAGTGGATACACGGTGATTATTCTAGACCTCTTCCGCCATTTCCGTCATACTACCCGATGCCCTACCCGATGAGCTATGCGATCTCACCCTCGATCAACACCTCGGATGCTGGTCCGAGTAA
This sequence comes from Camelina sativa, assembly GCF_000633955.1. Lineage (NCBI taxonomy): Eukaryota > Viridiplantae > Streptophyta > Magnoliopsida > Brassicales > Brassicaceae > Camelina > Camelina sativa. The sequence continues at coordinate 4,747,202 of NC_025693.1, forward strand.
GTCGTCTGTGCANAAGGATGAACAAGTTTTTGGCAAAGAAGGTAAAAGACCTTGCTGGTTCGGTGAAGACAATGGGAGGTCAAATCAAGGAGTTCCAAGACAAGGCAAGATGTGCCTCAGCTCCTACCTCGGCACAAGCACCTACTTGGATGGGGAGAAGCGGACCGCTAGGAGGAACTCGTGGACTGCCACCTCCGGAACCTCAAAGAGCATCATCATACGAGCCCCGAGCTGAGGAGAACATCACCCGACCAGAAGCATCGAGGAGAAGCTATTCTGACGCTTACCCGACGCCCAACCCGATGGGATACACGATGAACTATCCGATGCACCCGTCGAGCACCCAATCGGGTGATTATGCTGGAATTTTCCCTCCGCCCTACCAGATGCCATTCACGATGCCGTACACGATGCACCCTGCCAGTGGATACACGGTGATTATTCTAGACCTCTTCCGCCATTTCCGTCATACTACCCGATGCCCTACCCGATGAGCTATGCGATCTCACCCTCGATCAACACCTCGGATGCTGGTCCGAGTAAGTCGTCTGTGCACATTACTGAGCTTTCTGACGAGCAAACACCGGCACCTGCTGAAGCCGGTGACGACCCTGGCTACACGTTGGCAAGTATGGAGGCTGCTGCAACCTCCTTCTTCTCCAACCCATGAGATACCAATTTCATCTAACACCTGTATATACCATTGCATTTAGTTTAATTCATTTTTTGTGATTCTTGGATTCTTTTCCAACTTTTATTTACACAGGGACTGTTTAATTTAAGTTTGGGGGAGGGTCCTAGAATGTATTTAACATTGTGTTTTATTATTTCAAATTTTTGCATGCTAGTTTTATTCATTTGAGTCTGCATCTATGTGCATTAAAAAACGCAAAAAATTTGAAAAATTTTGAAAAAAAAAATAATAATAAAAAGAGTGTTCATGTAGTTGCATTTACATATTAGGATTAAGTCTAGTTTGTTTCATATAGGATTGTTGCATATGCATCTTAGGGGACAATGATTAAAACCACCTTGTTTAAAATCAAACCTTAGACCCTTGTTTAAAATCAAATCAAACCTTGTTGCTAGATCAGTCTTTGGAAAAAAAATGAAAAATCTTTGCTTAGACCCTTTGTGTCGATTGAATGCTTCCTCTCCTTGCTTGAACATTAGAACATCTCTACATTACTGGATTTAATTTGAACTTTAATTGTCTTGCTTATGGAACTTGAATACTTGCTCATGGTAACTCTAAACTCGGGTTAGCACTCCACTTTTTACCAATCTTTTCGTTTAACCCAATTCATTTGTCCTACCCATGAACCCAAACTTTTCTTTCAAACCTTGTTGTGAATTGTTGAGTGAGGCCTCTTTCATTGTGCTATAGGTTGTGAAACCTTGAGAGTATTGAGAACGACAAAGAAATGCCTCTTGATTTAGCTAAGTTAGAATTTGAACTAGCTAATAGATTTGGTTTTGAAAGATAGGTGGTTAGAATGTTTATTTGGGGTTGGGTTGTGGAATAAAAAAAAAAAAGTTCCTAAGGTTAGAACCAATTAGCTCTAAATCTCTAGTAAAAAAACAAATAATAAAAAAAAAATTCTTGCTATAGTCTCCTAGAAAGAAAGAAAATGATATATATATTTATATTAGGAGTTTAGCAAAAAAAAAGAAAAAAAAAAANAAATCAAACCTTAGACCCTTGTTTAAAATCAAATCAAACCTTGTTGCTAGATCAGTCTTTGGAAAAAAAATGAAAAATCTTTGCTTAGACCCTTTGTGTCGATTGAATGCTTCCTCTCCTTGCTTGAACATTAGAACATCTCTACATTACTGGATTTAATTTGAACTTTAATTGTCTTGCTTATGGAACTTGAATACTTGCTCATGGTAACTCTAAACTCGGGTTAGCACTCCACTTTTTACCAATCTTTTCGTTTAACCCAATTCATTTGTCCTACCCATGAACCCAAACTTTTCTTTCAAACCTTGTTGTGAATTGTTGAGTGAGGCCTCTTTCATTGTGCTATAGGTTGTGAAACCTTGAGAGTATTGAGAACGACAAAGAAATGCCTCTTGATTTAGCTAAGTTAGAATTTGAACTAGCTAATAGATTTGGTTTTGAAAGATAGGTGGTTAGAATGTTTATTTGGGGTTGGGTTGTGGAATAAAAAAAAAAAAGTTCCTAAGGTTAGAACCAATTAGCTCTAAATCTCTAGTAAAAAAACAAATAATAAAAAAAAAATTCTTGCTATAGTCTCCTAGAAAGAAAGAAAATGATATATATATTTATATTAGGAGTTTAGCAAAAAAAAAGAAAAAAAAAAAAAAAAAAAAAAAAAAAAAAAAAAAAAAAANAAATCTTTGCTTAGACCCTTTGTGTCGATTGAATGCTTCCTCTCCTTGCTTGAACATTAGAACATCTCTACATTACTGGATTTAATTTGAACTTTAATTGTCTTGCTTATGGAACTTGAATACTTGCTCATGGTAACTCTAAACTCGGGTTAGCACTCCANTGATAGTTTTCACAACTGTCTAGCATTCCATTTTGAGAGAAAACCACCTAAAGAATTGGTTTGAAACCACCTTACCAAAAAGCCTTACCCTTGAAACCGATTGAGCTTGATTCACCTTCCATTTGCAAGAATTCGCCAAACACTTAACTGAATGTGAAAGAGATGTTCCTTTTTTTAGTTGGAGGTTGAGCTAGATCGATGCATGGTAATAAGCATAGAAAGATATTTGTAAGTATGTTGATTGATCTTAGCACCATTAAACTATCTTTAAGGACTATAGCTTGAATCCTTCGATTAGCATCTTAAGATTATGAGTCCCCGCTTTCAAACTGTACCCTCTTACTTCCTTGCTAGAGGACTAGCAAGATTTAAGTTTGGGTGCCTGATAACTCTCTAATTTACATGTTTTTAGCATTCTTTTTTGTCCATATTTTGGATTGTTCATACCTCTAACTTAGCATTTTTAGGTCATTAACTGTTAGAATTTATTTTTAGAGCATTTAGGGTGTTGCATTTCTGCATTTGCATATTTTGGATAAAAACAGGTGCTAAAGAGCCAAAAATGGGAAAAACAAGGACAACTCGAGCATGTACACGAAGGATCCATCGAGCTACAAGAACAAGTCCGAACCCCAACACGATCGAAGAGGATCCAAGAGCGTGAAGAGCAACCCGAAGATCCACCCGAGGAGTAACCCGACTTCACCCTCGTGTACCCCATCGAGTAGACCATCGGGCAGGACTGGGAAGCTAGGTCAAACGGTTTCCATATATAACCCCCCTCTTCCCCTAGCTTGCAAACGAGCACGCCGCAGACCCTCAAACCAGAGAGCGAGAGCTTCTGTGAGAGAACTGAGCGACTCAAAATTTTTCTTCTTGTTTTTGCATTTTTATTTTGTAGTTTTCTTAGATTTCTATCCTATACTCTTTCTACTCTACTCTATCTTTTAATTCAATGTCATTTTCATTCATTTTGATTGCTTTGTTATTCGTTTCTATGTCCGAGTAGTGTAGTAAACTTTCTAGGGATGGGATAGATGATTTTGTGTTCTTGATCGGTTAGGATGCTTTAGTTGATTGTAAATGATTGATAGATTTCCTTCTATATTGTTGTTCTTAATGCTGTCAACAGACCGAAAGGAGTAGATAAAATGCTTGATTTAGCCAATGCTAGAGGTTTACTTAACTCTGAGTAAGAAATTAGATGAGTCTAAGTCTACTGACAATAATGAATCGTTCTTAATGCCTGCTTGTTCATATTGCTAGTACGACAGTGTGGTAATGTGTTCAAGGTTGATTGTTGCTAGTGCGAAAGTGTGGTGACAAGGTCTTGGAGGTTCATTGTCTAGGAAATAATTGCTTGAGGCATGTAAGGCATCCGTACTGGTCTAGAACACTTAGGATTCGATTACCCCCATCCTTAGGAACTTTCGTATTTCATTTGTTTGCATTTTCTTCACTTACTCGACTACCTACCTGATCAGGTACACGATAACCTGCATCGAGTAATACCTCGAGCTGTTCATATCTCACTTACATACTCGATCACCCCACTCGATCCTGTACTCGATTGCTTGCATCGAGTGCTTAGGTCGTGTGGTTTACTTGTTTATATTCTTTTATTTTGTGTATTTTAGGATTGTTAGAACCAAAACCTTAACTGCTTGACTTGACTTGTATTGTACTGATCATATCCTTCCTGCTAGCAATACACAACCATTTGGATTGATAACCCTTTGTACTACAACTGCATAGGGGATTGATACCCTGGGTGAAAACCTGTCTATCATATGCTAGCATGTAAACCTTCGGCTGTCCCCATGGAGTTGAATCACAAACTCGATTCCGTTGTTAGTCCTGTCTTTGACAATCCCGAACAGTATCGCAGACTTGTTGGCCGTTTTATCTATCTCACTATTACGCGTCCTGATCTCTGCTATGCTGTTCATATTCCCTTACAGTTCATAAAAAATAGCGTCTTGTTGCTCATTGGGAGGCTGCTATACGACTTGTCAGCTATCTCAAAGGTTCCTCTGAACAAGGTATCTTTCTTCGGTCTAATAGTCTTTTGACACTTACTGCCTATTGTGACGCTGACCATGGTGCTTGTCCACGCACACGACGGTCTCTCTCGGCCTACATTATGTATCTTAGTGATTCGCCTATCTCGTGGAGGACCAAGAAACACTGTGTCTTCTTCCTCAGCCGAAGCGGAATATCGCTCAATGGCTTTCGCTCTCAAAGGATCAAATGGTTGAAGGCTTTGATGACAACTCTTGGTGTTGATCACAAGCATCATATTCCTTTGTTCTGTGACATTCAAGCTGCAATTCATATTGCTGCCAACCCTGTTTTCCATGAGAAGACCAAACACATTGAACGTGACTGTCACCAGGTTCGCGATGCAGTCCAAGACAAGTTGATTTCTACTGAACATATTACTACAAACGATCAAGTTGCCGATCTTCTTACTAATTCTTTACCTCGGCCGGTGTTTGATTATCTTTTGTCCACGTTGGGTATTCGTAACTACGACATACCAACGTGAGGGGTGGTATTAGGATATGTATCAATATATTCTCTAAAGATACGACTCTATCGTATTAGGCAACTTGTACATGTATAAATACCACACTTTACCATATGGAATAAACAACTTTACATTCTACTCAATAATATTTCAAAAATCAATAGTGAAGAGGTGAACGTATGACTGTGAGAAAGATATTCTCTATTAGGAGTATGAAGATTTTGGAAGAGGGAATAAGAACTAGAGATTGCGAGAGAGAAGAGATGGATTGGATGGTATTTTGGCAATAATGTAGTAAGACAAGTTGTAGGCTTCATCGAGAAGAGTATAACTAATGAAATTAGAAAAAAACGACGGTTAAATTTTGACTATGCGATAACCATATTTCTTTATATCTGTCCATCCATATGCAACTACAAGATGATGTTCATTTCAGGAAAATTAAATAAATCATCCAAATGGACTACCTCGATGTTTTGTGAAACTCATCTAAGAACACTCAAAATTAGATGCAAATGATTCTTTTAGAAATTACAGATGTCTAAAATAACCTTATTTGCAATCATAACTCAAATAATATTAATTTTCTGTAATTTTTTTTCGAAATTAAAAACTGTAAGTCGTCGATTATAATTTTCCTTTTAAAATCATGAGTTGTCAATATTTGCTATCATTTTTCTACAAAGCATAACTCATTTTTGCAGTCATAATATATGCTATCATATTTTACAAACTGTAAGTCATCGATTTTTCCAAACTGAAAATCAAAAAGAATACCATTTTCAACCAATATCAAATTTTGGCAAAAAAATGAAAATGTCTTGTTTCCCGCCAAGACTAAAAGTTGGAAAATTGAATTTTCCTTGTCAAAGTAGCAAAATCACGAACAACCTTATACATACAAAAACTTGAAGCACAAAGTTTTGGCAGAAAGGTTTTACAGTAATGTTTTACAGTAATGTTTTCCAGCCAAAACCGTAAAATTATTGGGAAAAATGTCATAAAAATCCACAACTTTTAAATTTGGGACGATTTAATCATCAATTTTCAGGATGCTATTTTAATCACAAACTTTCTGTTGACTTGATCATAAAATAGTGAAGTTTTGTTGACCATGCCGTTTTACGTATGATGTTTACTAAATCTCTAATCCTAGAAAGAAAACCCCAAATTCTCTCTATAATACCAAAATCTCTTATGCAATCTCTCTGTTCCGATGAGTTTAAATTCAAGTTTTGACACATCTGATTGCGTCGGTGAGTGTGGTGTGCCATTGATGATGTAGAGAGAATTTGGGGTTTTCTTTCTAGGGTTATGGATTTGTGAGTTTGGAATCAATTTGGAGATTTAGTTTCTTTAATTTGGTAAACGATGTTGTTTTTGGCGTTAAAAACGTAGTCTTTATGCAAAACGGTAACAGATAACATATAATTTACTCTGTTTTTGAGATCTTTAACAGAGAATAAACGTTGTGGTTAAAATGGCGTAACATTGGGTTTTATTTCCAGCCAAACACGTAACATTGGGGAATTGAATTTTTAATTTACCAAGAATCAAAATCTATATATGTAAAAAATGGAAAGCTACACAAACATGATTTTGACAGAAAATTAAGAAATTTTGTTTTCCCGTCAAAAGTACAAAATTAGAAAATTATGTATTCTCCCGGTAAAAACTGTAAAATTATATTTTTAATTTAGTAAGAATCATATTTCTATATTTAAAAAATAATTATTTATAGTCTTTCAAATTCGAACTTTACTAGAATACTAGGTTATGTATTGGACTAATCATTTTAGCTCAGTTAGTGGATTTTAGATTCGAAGAGATTTTAAAAGATTTTAAGAAAATAATCAAATATTTTTGGTGAAACGATGACATTTACTTGTTAAATTTCATCAGATTTTTGGTTTTGACTTTGAGCAGTGGTGATCAGGGTTGTGCACATTATATAAACTGTGAAACTAGCTTACACAATTGTTTTATGTAAAATGATTTATAGTCCGAATTCATGAGTAATTCAAGTGTATTGATGAACACCTCACAATTATTTAGGATTAAACAATTGAATGTAGATTGACAAAAAAAAAAAAAAAAAAAAAAAAAAAAAAAAAAAAAAAAAAAAAANTGTAATGGTGAGCATCTCATAATTATTTTCTGTTGGTTCAAGTTTTAAAAAATCAATTATTTATTTTCTATATTTCTCTTTATATTTTAAAAACTTGGAAAATCTTTATCCAACTAAATTTGTTTTGGTAAATTTATATTAATAACTAAAAGTTGAACATATTATACTTATGTTTTGCTCAAAAAAAGAAATTGCGTTATATATTGAACACTAAGTCATTTTATGTTGGGTGTTGTAATAGCTTTCTCTTTTCGTCTTCTACAAAAAAAATCTACTAAAATATGCATTTTAAATATGATATAAAATATTTCCTTTATTTTTTAACAAAATTTAAATTGGTAAGAACGGCTATGCTAGCGATCACTATTCACTAGAGGATGAGTGGTCATCCCTTTCTTAGGTGGAAAAGGCAATTGAGTCTTAACGTTGTGTTAAATTTACAAAACCCACCAGCCAATAAGATATTCGACCGAAGACGGAAGAACATACAATTAGATTTTGGGTGAATTACTCAAATGTTACTCATTCTAAGTAATATTATCAGAATCTACAAAAAACTTTTTTATTACTAGAATGTTTCGAGTATTTTCAAAATATCGAGCGTGTCCCTGTTTTATGTTACCGGAAAAAACGTAATTACAAAAATGCCATTGCTGCGTCAGACGCCACGTCAGAAATCGCTGACGTGTAACCATAACTCAGCCGTAACGCGTTACAGAGTATGTTGCGGCTGAGTTATAGGTATGTTGCGGCTGAGTTATCGGAAAAACATTTGAGTAAGAGCGGACGGCTGACTTATTAAAATCTGGCTGAGTTATGCGCATAAGTCAGCAAAGGGTTACAGCTGACTTATTAAATCTGGCTGAGTTATGCGCATAACTCAGCTGTAGTTACGGCTGAGTTTTCACCCGATGGTTGAGTTGTCAAAATTTTGGCTGAGTTATCACAACGACACGGCTGAGTTGTCAAAATTTTGGCTGAGTTATCACTACGACACGGCTGAGTTACCATTTTTCGCCTGGCTGAGTTATGAAAAACGGCTGACTTATGAGATGTTGTTACGGCTGAGTTATGGTAAAAAAACTATAACTCAGCCGTCACAGGCTGACTTATTGACAACTCAGCCATTTGACGCCTGACTTATTAGCAAAAGATTAATTACTAGAATGTTATTCAGTTACGGCTGACTTATCAAACGATACGGCAAAGTTACATATTTTCAGTTGATGAAGCGGCTGAGTTTGGCAGCAATTTTTTTTTACTTTTTAATTACTGTAATGTTTTTCATGTTGTCGCTGAGTTACATTGTTAACTAAACTTCTTTGTTACATTGCAAATTAAAAAATTAACTACATGCATGCCATATATTTAAAATCTTATCATATTTAGGTCTATGTCTATTTTCATTTCAAATGATAATAAAAAATAATAATTTAGGAGAAATAAAATAACTAATTAAAAAAGTTATTAAATAAAAGAAAAACAGTAAAAATTATTTTTCTTGATATATGAATTAAATAAAAACGAAAAAAATATTTTTTTTTGTATTATATAACTGAATTTTTGTTTTTTTAATTAAAAAAAATAGATAACTCAACTTACCACATCTTTAACTCATGAAAATTTCCATGATGTTGAATAATCTTTTGAGTTAACAATTTTACAAAGGATATACCTCAAACTTGTACATCAACCATAACACATGATTATTCAAACTCAACTTCAAAAAAATTAGTTTTGTTAGTGATTGGTAACATTTTTGAATAAAATTTAGGTCTATGTCTATTTTCATTTCAAATGATAATAAAAAATAATAATTTAGGAGAAATAAAATAACTAATTAAAAAGTTATTAAATAAAAGAAAAGCAGTAAAAATTATTTTTCTTGTTATATGAATTAATAAAAACGAAAAAAACAATTTTTTTGTATTATATAACTGAATTTTCGTTTTTTTTTTAATTAAAAACATAGATAACTCAACTTACCACATTTTTAACTCATGAAAATTTCTATGATGTTGAATAATCTTTTGAGTTAACAATTTTACAAAGGATATACCTCAAACTTGTACATCAACCATAACACATGAATATTCAAATTCAACTTAAAAAAAATTAGTTTTTTTAGTGATTGGTAACATTTTTGAATAAAATTTAGGTCTATGTCTATTTTCATTTCAAATGATAATAAAATTAATAATTTAGGAGAAATAAAATAACTAATTAAAAAAGTTATTTAATAAAAGAAAAACAGTAAAAAGTATTTTTCTTGATATATGTATTAAATAAAAACGAAAAAAATAATTTTTTGTATTATATAACTGAATTTTCGTTTTTTTTAATTAAAAAAATAGATAACTCAACTTACCACATCTTTAACTCATGAATATTTCCAAGATGTTGAATAATCTTTTGAGTTAACAATTTTACAAAGGATATACCTCAAACTTGTACATCAACCATAACACATGATTATTCAAACTCAACTTCAAAAAAATTAGTTTTGTTAGTGATTGGTAACATTTTTGAATAAAATTTAGGTCTTTGTCTATTTTCATTTCAAATGATAATAAAAAATAATAATTTAGGAGAAATAAAATAACTAATTAAAAAGTTATTAAATAAAAGAAAAACAGTAAAAATTATTTTTCTTGATATATGAATTAAATAAAAACGAAAAAAATAATTTTTTGTATAATATAACTGAATTTTCGTTTTTTTTTTATTAAAAAAAATAGATAACTCAACTTACCACATCTTTAACTCATGAAAATTTCCATGATGTTGAATAATCTTTTGAGTTAACAATTTTACAAAGGATATACCTCAAACTTGTACATCAACCATAACACATGATTATTCAAACTCAACTTCAAAAAAATTAGTTTTGTTAGTGATTGGTAACATTTTTGAATAAAATTTAGGTCTTTGTCTATTTTCATTTCAAATGATAATAAAAAATAATAATTTAGGAGAAATAAAATAACTAATTAAAAAGTTATTAAATAAAAGAAAAACAGTAAAAATTATTTTTCTTGATATATGAATTAAATAAAAACGAAAAAAATAATTTTTTGTATTATATAACTGAATTTTCGTTTTTTTAATTAAAAAAAATAGATAACTCAACTTACCACATCTTTAACTCATGAAAATTTCCATGATGTTGAATAATCTTTTGAGTTAACAATTTTACAAAGGATATACCTCAAACTTGTACATCAACCATAACACATGATTATTCAAACTCAACTTCAAAAAAATTAGTTTTGTTAGTGATTGGTAACATTTTTGAATAAAATTTAGGTCTATGTCTATTTTCATTTCAAATGATAATAAAAAATAATAATTTAGGAGAAATAAAATAACTAATTAAAAAAGTTATTAAATAAAAGAAAAACAGTAAAAACAATTTTTCTTGATATATGAATTAAATAAAATAAAAAAAATATTTTTTTGTATTATATAACTGAATTTTCGTTTTTTTAATTAAAAAAAATAGATAACTCAACTTACCACATCTTTAACTCATGAAAATTTCCATGATGTTGAATAATCTTTTGAGTTAACAATTTTACAAAGGATATACCTCAAACTTGTACATCAACCATAACACATGATTATTCAAACTCAACTTCAAAAAAATTAGTTTTGTTAGTGATTGGTAACATTTTTGAATAAAATTTAGGTCTATGTCTATTTTCATTTCAAATGATAATAAAAAATAATAATTAGAAGAAATAAAATAACTAATTAAAAAAATTATTAAATAAAATAAAAACAGTAAAAATTATTTTTCTTGATATAGGAATTAAATAAAAACGAATTATATAACTGAATTTTCGTTTTTTTAATTAAAAAAATAGATAACTCAACTTACCACAAAAAAAGTTAGTTTTGTTAGTGATTGGTAACATTTTTAAATAAAATTTGAGTTAAGTCCATAACTCAACTTAAGTCAATAGTAACACATGTTACCAGTCATAGCCTATATCATCTATTTACTTTCAGATTTTTCTTGTGATAACTCAGCCATAACTAACTATAACTCAGCCGTCATATGACATTTCGTTTTCCCGTAAATATTATAACTCAGCCGTAAAGTCATATATATCATCCATTTACTTTCAGATTGTTTCTTGTGATAACTCAGCCATAACTCACTATAACTCAGCCGTCACATGACCTTTCGTTTTCCCGTAATGATTATAACTCAGCCGTAAAGCGATATTTTGGCGTGAAACCATCAGTTAACCTAATAATAGACATATTTCCATTCTAAATTTAAATTTTGAGTTATAATAATTTTAATATTCAATTGTTGGAGAACTACTTTTAGAAAAATAAAATTCTAAATTCGAATAATAATTATTTAATTATTTGCAATAATATTTTGTGATAAAAATCTTATTTTATGAATTTATTATGCGTGTGGATTTGAGTAGGCACAAAATTAGTGATTTTTCGCGCTTCCCTAACAACACTTTTTGTAATATCGAGAGACGTTTCAATACTTTTAGAAAAATAAAATTCTTAATTTGAATAATAATTATTTAATTATTTGCAATAATATCTTGTGATGAAAAGCTCACTTTATGAATTTACTAGGTGTTAGCTCACGCTACGCGTGAGTTCTTACATAATCGTTATTCTATTTTGAAAAATAATATAAATTAACATGTTATTATTATTATTTTTCAGTGCACATCAAAATTTAAAGACTACATAGTATTGAATTTAAATAAAGTAAAGAAATCAAATTTTCTTTTGATAATAATATCTTTAGAGCAATTAAGTCATATTTTCTCTTACATGCCATATATTTTTGTAGTTGTAGTCATTTTTCAAAATCATTGTGATATTTTCATAAAATTGATTTTGTGGTGTTAGTTATGCATATATTTTTTTTATTGTGAGAGCTTAAAGAGATTTAAAATATTTCAATTAAGAAAAAATCAAAACAATAAACAGTAGGTTTGCAGTGTCTCATACATATATAACTAAGTGAGTCTAACAATAGACTAATACATTTTGAAAAATGTTATTAAGCTAAAAAAAAAACAACATCAACTACTTTATTAGGTTATTATCTTAAAGTCTTTAATTGTGTATGAACTTTGATTTATATGAAATTATAGTGTTTCATATAGGAAAAAAATAAGTAAATTATATATTATATATTACATGTATATCCTATTCAAATAAAATGAAACTTTTATTAAGTTAAGATATCATTGGTTAAATCAAGGGGAAAATAATGATGTTGTAGAATTTATAGAATTATGTGAGATTTGAAATATGAGGATATGATAGTTATAATGAGACATGTGTCTTTCTTTTAATAAATAATACAGAAATTTATGTACCAAAGTTGCAATTAAGTGCATATTAACACATTTTTAACATTTTCTATTATATTAAATTAAATTCATTGAGAACACTACTATGATATTATTATGGGAGTTACAAACAAATTTTTATACTTTTCTAACTCTTAAAATTAAAACCCATTTAATTTAAAAGTGAGTGTTGGTGGGTCCATAATTTGATTCAAAAGTATAATATGTTACATATCGGTTGTTTAAAGGAATATGAATATCTAATTCTCAAATAAACTCGATTTTTTTTTTTGTTAAAACCAACATATGTGAAATTAAATTTATCTATGTAAATTTAAAAAATAAATATGAATATATTAGAAAAACAAGAAATATAAAAGGAATAATTATTTTTATATAAATAAAACAAAATTTGAAAACCATGTTAAATATATATAATATTTTCTAAATTAAAATATAGAATTAAACTCTTACAACACATATGAGATATAACAACATTTGATATTGGTGGGAGAGGAGGAGAGAATGATTACTTATAAGATGATAATCCAAATTAGATATTGGAGATGAATCTTTAAAAATAAAAACAATGTAAAATATATATCATGTAGTCTATAATATTAAAATTTAGCATTAAAAATTTACAATGATTTTCATCTGTTTTTTTTGTAATCCATGAAACAAAAATATGAAATTGAAAACAAAACAAAACGAAAAAATGATTTGACGTATTGTGGAAGAGAATGAGAGAAGTGGAGAATGTGAAAATGAGAAAGTAAAAAAAAGCCAATATGGGAGAATGAGAGAATAGTTATTTATATGATGAGAATTGATGGAAGTTACATTTAGAATTATGGGAGTTACAATTATAATTTATTGTGTTTGAATAAAATTGAGGTGTAGAATATGATTAATGCATAATTTATTTTATTTTCAGTTATAATTTTATTTTAATATGTGAATTAAAATTTTTTATTTCAATTAAACAATTAAAAAACAAATAAAAAATTAAAAAAATTAGAAAAAATTAAATGAAAATCAACCAATAAGGAGAGACCAAAACCTTACTTTTATGAGAATGGTTATTTATAGGATAAAAAGTGATGGAAGTTATATTACTAAAATAATTAAATTAAAAGAGTTACAATTATAATTAAATGAAAATGAATGGAGGAGAAAAAGTCAATTCACAATTTATGTTATTTCAGTTACAATTTATTAGTAAAGAATGAATTTAAAGTATGCATTAATGTATATGATTAAATGTGTTGTTTAATTAAAAATAAATATTAAGTTTACAAAAATTAAATGTGATTATATGTTGAATCACAAAATGAATATAATGATTATTATTCTAAAATAAATGTATTACAATTTTGTTGGATGTAAGTGAGAGTTGAGAAAAATTGATTTGATAATTATATTACAATTTTTTTTATATTCCCCTTAATTTAAGTTATACTGCTAGGCTTAGTATTAATTTTTCATCCTTGTAGTAAAAGCTAGAAAGAAAATATATATCAAACTGGTTTTTTATATAGCAAAATCCTTAAGATACATATTTGAATTAAATTTTAAAATAATGAATTTTATATAGTTATATGTTGAATCAAAAACTAAATATAATGATGAGTATTCTAAAATATATTTAATACAATTTTTTTGGAGGTAAGAGAGAGGTAAGAAAATTTGATTTGATAATTATATTACAAAATTTTCTTTCATAAGAACATTTCAAATTTTATAAATTTTATAAATAGACATGAATTTGTAAGAACTAATCAAACATCTAAAGTAAAGAATTAAGATACTTTCTTTAGCTTGATTCCCTTATTATGAGATGGTTATAACCAAAATATTATTATGGTCATCAAAAATTTATTTTACATATTAGAATACATATATATATTTTAAACCAAAATAATATAAGAAAAAAAGAGTACATAAAACAAAGAAACAATAAAATTCAAAACAATGTAAAATATATAGTAAACAAAAAAATATAATCAAACTCTTAATTGGGATTCCAACCTATGCAAGAACAGTATAAAAAAACAAAGAAAATATTTAGGATTTGAGATATGGTGGAGGATCTAAAGTAAAGAATTAAGATACTTTCTTTAGCTTGATTCCCTTATTATGAGATGGTTATAACCAAAATATTATTATGGTCATCAAAAATTTATTTTACATATTAGAATACATATATATTTTAAATCAAAATAATAGAAGAAAAAAAAAGAGTACATAAAACAAAGAAACAATAAAATTCAAAACAATGTAAAATATATAGTAAACAAAAAATATAATCAAACTCTTAATTGGGATTTCAACCTATGCAAGAACAGTATAAAAAAAACAAAGAAAATATTTAGGATTTGAGATGGTGGAGGAGAATGTGAGAATGGTTATTTATAGGATAAAAAGTGATGGAATTTATATTTCTAAAATAATTAAATTAGAAGAGTTACAATTATAATTAATAGTGTGTTTAAATGAAAATGAATGGAAAAGAAAAGGTCAATTCACAATTTATGTAATTTCAGTTACAATTTAGTAGTAAAGAATGAATTTAAAGCATGCATTAATGTATATGATTAAATGTGTTGTTTAATTAAAAATAAAACAATTAGAAATTATTAAATGAAAATCAACCAATAAGGAGAAATCAAAACCTTACTTTTATATATATGATTATGCGTGTGGATTTGAGCAGGCACAAAATTAGTGATTTTTCGCGCTTCTCTAACAATACTTTTTGTAATATGGAGAGACGTTTTAATACTTATTAGGAATCTGATAGAACAAAATACCCAGGAAAGAAGAAGAATACGTTTTCATATTATTGAGAAGATCCTAAACGATAACTCAGCCATAACATTACCATAACTCAGCCAACCCTCAAATTAGAATGACTAAATAACCGACCAAACCGAACCGAACCGGAAACTATTTTTTCCATTATTTTCGGTTAATTACGGTTATATTCGGCTTGCTATCGGTTATATTAAGTTAATCGACCTAATTTGGATAACATTTGGATAATTTATGGTTATATATTCATCTAACCGACCCATAACCGGAAATAACCAAAAAGTAATTTCAAATTTTTTTAAATTTTCAAATGGTTATCATATTAGTATATCCAAATTACCATCTTAAACCAAACACAATATAACCAAAACCAAACTGTTATATTAAAACCTATAATGTTTGAAATATAAACCCTACACCTCAAACCCAAACCCTAACCCTAACCCTAACCCCTAAATGTCATGTTTTGAATATTTTACACATTTTGATCAGACTGTGTAAAAATCAATCTTTGTCTATAATTATTACTTTTTATTGCTTATAATGATTGTAATATTCATTTTTTCATTCTATATTTTAATTTTGAGTTATAATAATTCTAATTTACAAATATTTCACAAGTCAGCCGTTTATGTCGATAACTCAGCCATATCAGTCAATTGTTTGAGAAATACTTTTATTAAAAAAAAAAAATTCAAATTCAAATTTTGATTTCTTTTTAAATAAAAAAATCGCTGAAATCTCATTTATTACGCGTGTGGTTCTTTACAATAAACATAATTATTGTTTGCGTCTCCCCAACAATACTTTTTATATTCTCGAGAAGGTATATAATAAATTAATATATTCGTTGCATAACTCAGCCATAACTTTACCATAACTCAGCCAATCCTCAAATTAGAATGACTAAATAACCGACCAAACCGAACCGAACCGGAAACTATTTTTTCCATTAATTTTGGTTAATTACGGTTATATTCAGCTTGCTATCGATTATATTAAGTTAATCCACCTAATTTGGATAACATTTGGATTATTTATGGTTATATATTCATCTAACCGACCCATAACCGGAAATAACCAAAAAACAATTTCAAAAAATTTTAAATTTTCAAATGGTTATCATATTAGTATATCCAAATTACCACCTTCAACCAAACACAATATAACCAAAACCAAACTGTTATATTAAAACCCATAATGTTGGAAATATGAACCATACACCTCAAACTCTAACCCTAACCCTAACCCTAACCCTAACCCCTAAATGTCATGTTTTGAATGTTTTACATATTTTGATCAGACTGTATAAAAATCAATCTTTGTCTATAATTATTACTTTTTATTGCTTATAATGATTGTAATATTCACTTTTTCATTCTATATTTTAATTTTGAGTTATAATAATTCTAATTTACAAATATTTCATAAGACGGCCGTTTATGTCGATAACTCAGCCATATCAGTCTAATTGTTTGAGAAATACTTTTATTTATTTTATTCGCAATTCGAATTTCACGATTCCCCAACAACACGAGAGACGTTTTAATTAAATAATTTATTAGGAATATGACAGAACAAAAAACCCAGAAAACAAAGAAAAATACATACTAATATCTCATAACTCCGTAATTCATAACTCAGCCGTGTGAAGTATATAACTTAACTGTAAATCAGCCATAACTTTGAAAATAGACAAATCAATCTTTTACATACCCAAATACAATTCATCTCGAATTGAGCATAATCACGAACTATCTTTAAAAGAGTGTAAATGTGATGGTATAATAATAATGTGCAACGCTTTACAAAATTATAGGAAACAAAATTTTTGAATTCTATTTTAAATCTGTTACATCAAATCTAAACAGTTGAAACAGAGAACCCAAAGAGACGATAAGAACCAAACACAACAAAACAGAAGCATAACGAGAGAGAGAGAGAGAGAGAGAGTGATAAAGAGAGTTTTCAGAATAATCCCCGATCTAAATAAAGGAATTACCATCCTCCTCCACCGCTTCCTCCGTAACTTCCTCCTTCACCACCACCGTATCCTCCTCCACCCTCACGTCTTCCACCACCGTATCCTTGCCCTGCAAAGGTAGAAAAAGAGATCCACCTTCCAGTTTACCATCCTTGCCCTGCAAAGGTAAAAAAAAAAGAATTATAAATAGGTGCGATGATATGTCTCGGATCTAATGCAGAACTAAATTGATGTAATTTTCAAAGCTCAATGCAGAACTACATTTTCACAGCTCTGACATATAATGTTAAATGATAGAATTAATCAACGATGCTACACATTACTCAGAAATATAAGTTTTCACATGAATCGAAGCTGCTTGTGTTACTCACTCATCAAATTCAGCTGCGGAACAATCGATAAAGTAAACTAGCAAGTGGGAAAAGCTTACTCTCGAGATAAAACAGGGATGATATCGAAGAGAACGAGCTGTAAGAGGTTGATGCTGAAAATGATTTGAACCAAGGCTCGCTTCTCTTCGTACTCCTTGTAAAGCCTCCGATTGAGAAACAGACACAGAGATCACATCACCACTATCCCCTCGAAGATCGCCCATCCGTAACCCATCTCCGGCGATCTCTCTCTCTCTCTCTCTAACAAGAACAAGTGAGAAATTTTGGTTTTCTTTTTGCCCTAATTTCAAAGCTTGATCCATCAAACCACACTAAACCGGATCTCCGTACCAAACTTATCAATTTCCGGTACAATTACCCAAATTCAGAGACACATTAGTAAATTGCCTTGATCTCGGCGTGTAACAGACCTTGGAATCAACAACGTCGCCGTATTGAGAGAAGGCTGTCTCAAGAGCTGTGTCATCGGTGGCCCAGGCTAGACCTTCAACGAAGCACTGTAACTCAACATCTGCGGACGCCATTGAAAGATTTTGAGAAAGAAGAAGAAGATCTAGGGTTTAACAACTAGGGACGAAAGAGATTTGTGGAGAATGAAGAAGACAAAGTCTCCAATATATAATGGGGGTGAGGGAGGCTGAGACTCAAGGTTAAGATATTTTCTAGGGTTTAGTTAGATATGTCGTTTACTCACAAAAAGCAATTGTCGATTCTAGAAAAAACTGTTTAGTGATGTCGAAAATCGAAAATGATGTGTATTTTAATTTGCTGATGTGTATTTTTTTTTTTTTTATTACTCTAAATCGAAAAATTAAACCCAATGGGTAAATTGTAATTATACCCAGGACATGAAACATTCTAGTAATTTTAAAAAAATTTATAGATATGAGTAATAAACCAACTTTTGGATAACATTTCAGTAATTCTTTCTTAGATTTTCTCCTCTCTGTCTTTTCTAGTAACTTCCATCTATAACTAGAATGAATTCGATTTTATTACATTATAAATAAGAGGAGAAAAAGGCGAAAATATCGACTGTCAATTTTACAAACAACAAGGTATAAACGTATTACTTATGTTTCGACCTTAATAAGTTATTACATGACACGTCCTATGAGTACATCTCCACATAATATTTTGTATATAAACAGTTTTCCACTCCATTGACTCATATGAGCTAATCTTTTGTTGATAAAAAAATAAATAAATAATACATGCATGTTAACATCAGATGTTGAAATTAATAAAAATAATAAATAAGGGTTTAGGGTGATCAAACATGGGTTGAAAAGCGCTAGTCAGAAACTCTTTTACCACCAGCCCACGCATAACTAATTATTTAAAACACACTGAATCAAATCTTAACATCGTTAATAGTTTCGTCCCTGTTAAATCGTAGGTATGAATCTATCAACAAATAAAAAGATGAAATATTTTTCAACCAAATATATTCAATTGAAGTATTTTTCTTTCAATAAAAAAAAACGAAATATCAAACGTCCAAATAAAAAATAGATGGATAATTATTTTTTGGTTTTTTCCTATAATAATATGATCACTAAAACCTTCAACTTTTATCTATGGTAAAGTATTAATTACTACCCTCATCTCAGCTTTCTAACTTTTTTAAAAGCATATCTCATCCTAATAGGTATTATTTGTTTGTACGATATATCTTTTCAACTCAAAAGGTATATGAAATCTCTTGAAGTTTCTTTCAAAAATCTTTTCTGACATAATTGTGAAATTTTGAAAAACACCAGATTTGATCTAATTTGTAGAAATCATTGAGTAACACCAGATTTGATATACCTAAAATGAAAACATGTGTATTGTAAACATTGTTATACTATATGCATCGTGATGGTCTATCTAGATGCATAGCTAAAATACATATACTAACAACATATACATGATTTAAATGCATCATGTAGATGGACCATTTGGATAATGCATTATTTAGATGTACTAAGTACTAACGAACATGTCCAAAATTATTATTTTTGGTTGCATATTGGATCTTAAAGTTAAGATAATTTTCTAAAATCTAATAAAAATACACAATGATAAGAAAAAAAATCTAAAGACATACACCAGGAGGTATGGGATTTTACATGTATGTGGAAGCTCTCTTGGCCTAGTGGTTGGCTTAGGGTTCATTAATGCTTCAACACCAGGAGGTCTGGGATTCGAGTCCCGGATAATACGATTTATTAATTATGCAGATTAATGGAGACAAATTTACAGACGATCTCCAGTGATGCACAATTATCGCCGTTCGCCGTGATTCTACATACACATGAAGGTGAGCATAGAGAAGGAAGGTGTCCATCAAAAGCATGAAACAGGAGAGAGTATGAAGCAAGCAAGGATGTCTACATACACAGGAAGGTGAGCATAGAGAAGGAAGGTGTCCATCAAGAGCATGAAGTAGGAGAGAATATGAAGCAAGCAAGAGTATTTGTTGTGAATCTAATAGAGTCGGAAAGAATTTCCCATTGTAGAACATATGTAATTTGTTTTCATAATTTGCGATCAATAATAAATTCAGACAATAAAAAAAGACATACACACATGTGAACACTCTGCCACTTTTAGAAATTTAGTTTCTAAACTGTAGCAAGATCCAAAAGGTCACTTTTGTTTTTGCTCTAAACCCTCTTAATATACAGGAAGGTGGGAAAAAATGGACTCGATCATTTTGTTTTTTGTTTTTTGGACTAGACAGATGGAAACAAATCTTATTAATCTTTTGTTTTTTGATAACATAGTTAATCATATATTACCAAACTTTTTTTTTTCCTATTAACCCGATCATTATTTGTTTTACAATAATTAGCGCCGTCTGCAAACGTCCTATGCTAATAAATATATGTATGGAAGATATCCAATTTTGTTATATATAGAAATAAGGGTTAAATTAATCTGTAGCCTCCGATAAGAAAAGAATTAAGTCTGTACAATCCATAATCTAAATATTAGTTTTATTTTGACACGTTTTGTTTTTTTTACCGTAAACCCCCTACATACCTAATTGATATTGTGTCGACCCTATAGAAGCATAAACAATATCTAAAACAATATTTTACTCGATATCTAATAAAATCTCTAAAATCTAATGTTGCAGATAGTGGAGCATTTAATGCATCGAGCAAGTGAATCTTCCGCCGTCTGGCACATAGGGAGGAGCAAGATTTTGTTAAAAAAAAATGATTGTAGTAGATATTATTTTCTTTGTTGGGATACCATAAGTATCCGGCTGGCTATTTATTACCGCCATAGCTGTTTGGGTACTAAAATAAAGTGGAAGGGTAAGACACAGAGGATATTGCGAGGTTGGTGAAGATAAACACCCAGAGAATTGAAGTGTAAGGTGGGTATTTACTGCGAGAAATCTATGTTTTTGTCGTGTACACCTTTATTGCAATTAAATATGGTAACATATAACTATGAAAGATCGTCGATAACTAGTTTACTCCAAATATGCTGTTACAGGTGACTGCTGACGATGATTGTACGACTGGTTCAAGGGGAGTGGAAGAGAGATGGGCATGGCAATTACGAGCACATAGCCACTCCCGAAGGTTACTACTTAGCTGTCCGGCTCCGCGAAACCGACGGATTTGAAAAGGTTGTCAGTTCTGTTAAAGAACGAATGGATCTACGGGCAGAGGACAAGATCGAGTTGACGTACCAGTGGCCGCAATGGATGATGGGGCCTGACTAGAAACGTGCCAACCCAATACAGATCCAGAATGATGAAGACACGACTCTATTCATGTCGATACGAGCAGATCTGGAGGAAGTACATCTACGCATGAAGGTTATCAAAGCAGGAAAGAAAAAAGATGACCCGACTAACCGGAACCCGTTAGACGTGGGGCCATATACGGCAAGAGAGATATCGGATATGTATTGGAATACCGCAGAAGCCAGAGCAGTATGGGACACCGCGTTACTTAATATGTTAACGCGTAACGGTTTAGGTAACACAACTTCTGGTGGTACGACAACAAGGTCTACGGATGTTAACCTAAACAGCGGAGAGTCACACTATGGATTTGGACAGCCGTCCGTCCCTCCTTACCAAGGGATACGGATAATCACGGAGCAACCACATGCATCTGCTACCGGTCATACCGCCGAAGGAATTGGAGGATCTGGAATGGGCGCCAAATCAAAGGGAAAAGAGAAGATGGTTGGATATGATCCCAATGATACTGTGGATTTCGAGGCATTTCGCAAGCACTACCAGTCGGAGATGTGGAGAGAAATAAACGCTCCGCAGTTCAGTGTTGACGGTGTACCATTGGGGACAGTTGAACAGACAGCAGCTAGAAATAGGACGGCAAGGGCGCTGCAATTTGGAGTCCCGGTGCAACCTTCTACATCTGAAGATGACCGCTTACGTCTAAGCCTATCAGGTGGTGTTGTAGTAGCTGCTAACCCGCCAGTTATCCTGTCAGTGTCATCGACAAGCTCTACAGATGCTACACCAACGACGCCGACCATGCAACCTACAAGCGAAACATTCTCATCTGAGGAGCTGGACGACGACACAGGTAATGCATGTCCCGCGAATATTCTGAATTACACTTCCAAAACCTGTGAATCTTACTAACAAAGTTATCTCAAAACAGGTGATGAAACGATGGCAGACAATTCCCTTGGTGTGGGGGGGGGTACACCTCGGTATAGCCCCTGCGTCTGCTATACATGGTGCCTTACTTGGGAATGCCAATGAGTGTGTGACCGGTGGCCGCATGGGTATAAGCGTAGTTCCGAGTTGTGAGTTCGGGAACAGTAGCAGGTCTCTGGTGGCAATTAGAGACACTCCAGTACCGACTGTGTTGCGTGACAGTGACGCACCCCCATATTTTGATGATCCCGGTGAAGAAGGTAGGAAAATCAATATCACCACGGATATATTATTAATTTGTATACTAGTTACCCGATATCATGCGTACTAACACATAATAACATTGATAAATCATAATCTGCAAACTTCGTTTTTAATTGCTAAAGTTGTTACTCGATATCATTCGTACTAACAGATAATATATATGTGTTGTGGGTAATGTGTAGATCTGCTAAACAGGGCTCTAAAAGACGCTGATTACGAAGGAGACGAGATATTCGTGGGTAGGATTTTCAAAAACAAGGAAGACTGTACCATCAAAATGGCTATCCACGCAATACGTCAGAAATTCCATTTTATCACTTTGAAATTGTGGACGATGAAAGCGTTGGCTGTCTGTGTAAGTCACACCTGTCCATGGCGAGTGTTTGCGCATAAAATGGATGATAGTGATCGATTTGAGATTAGAAGCATTACTCTACAACACACTTGCAGTGTCGATGCAAGAGGAGACTTCCACAAACAAGCAACAACTGCGGTTATTGGAAGTCTGATGAAGACACGGTATGCTGGCGTTGGTAGGGGACCACGGCCAAATGAACTCCGTCACATACTTCGTCAAGAGTTCAGCCTAAACGTGTCTTATTGGAAGGCATGGAGAGCGAGGGAATAGCGATGGACAATGCCATGAGATCAGCCATAGGAAGCTTTGCATTGGTTCAGCCATATTTCAAGCTGCTCTTACAGACAAATCCAAACTCAAGAGTTGCCCTCAAAACGGAATTAGATAGCAATGGAGTTGATCGGTTTAAGTATCTCTTCCTTTCACTGCACACATCAATCCAAGGATACGCATACATGAGAAAGGTAATCGTCATAGACGGTACGCACCTACGAGGCAGATATGGAGGCTGTCTCATTGCTGCAAGTGNTTGGAAGGCATGTAGAGCGAGGGAAATAGCGATGGACAATGCCATGGGATCAGCCATAGGAAGCTTTGCATTGGTTCAGCCATATTTCAAGCTTCTCTTACAGACAAATCCAAACTCAAGAGTTGCCCTCGAAACGGAATTAGATAGCAATGAAGTTGATCGGTTTAAGTATCTCTTCCTCTCACTGCACGCATCAATCCAAGGATACGCATACATGAGAAAGGTAATCGTCATAGACGGTACGCACCTACGAGGCAGATATGGAGGCTGTCTCATTGCTGCAAGCGCTCAGGATGCAAATTTTCAGGTGTTCCCTCTTGCGTTTGCAATAGTTAACAGTGAGAACGATGACGCGTGGACGTGGTTCTTACAGAAGCTAACGGACGTCGTGCCAGACGAAGCAGACCTGGTATTTGTGTCGGACAGGCACTCTTCAATATACACAAGTATACGTAAGATACATTCTGATCATGGTACTAATATTAGAGTTAAACAGTAATGGTGTTATTAGATAACCTATGTATCAGTTCTAATCCTGAAAATACTAAAATGTTAATGCATAAATTCGTCGCAGTGGCATGTCCACCTATGTCATATGATTAAAATAATATAGTGATCTTAACAAATATGATGTTACATATGATGCTATCATAATTGGTAGCTGTTCTCAATATTTTTATTGTGCAACATGTTTTTTACGTCGCTATCTTGACAGGTGTATCCAATGTCATCGCATGCGGCGTGCGTGGTCCACCTAAAGAGGAACATCATTGTGATTTTCAAGTCAGAGGCTTTGGGCGCATTGGTGTCGAGCGCAGCGAGAGCTTACAGACTAGCTGATTTCAACAAACTCTTTGCAAAGATCGCAATGAACAGCAAATGTGCAGACTACCTAACTGGCATCGGTTTCGAGCACTGGACGCGATCACACTTCGTGGGGGAACGTTTCAACGTAATGACAAGCAACATAGCTGAATCCTTAAACAATGTGTTGACTATGGCACGTGATTACCCCGTTATTTCGATCCTTGAGACCATCTGAACCACATTAGTAACTTGGTTTGCCATTCGGCGTGAAGCAGCACAACAAGAGGAGAACATATTGCCCCCCAAGGTAAATGAAATGGTAATTGAGAACTTTGAAAAGGGATCAGGTTATATGGTTTACAAAATAGATGACGGCATCTATGAGGTGAGGGGTAAAGACGAATCAGCATACGCAGTTCATTTGTGGGAGAGGACATGCACTTGCAGGGAATTTCAGTTATTAACGATCCCCTGCAGTCATGCAATTGCTGCAGCTATTCACGCAGGGGTGAGAGTTGACACTTTGGTGGGGGTTAAGCACACAGTCCCAAATCTCCGTTTGGCATACAAAGCCCTCATAATGCCAGTGCCTGATATTGGTAACCTAACACCTTCACCCGGAGATGTTGGGGGCGGGAAGCTTGGTCCACCATTTGTTCGAAGACCACCAGGACGCCCGCGCAAGTCACATATATTTTCAAAGGGTGAGTTCAAGGTAAGTTAAAAGATAGTAAATAACTTTTCAATTTTCTAACGGATCTCTAACCTTGATAACGACAATATTTGCAGCGGACTTCACGCAAGCGGTGCACACGATGCCGTACACTGGGGCATAACCGTGCGACTTGCCGCAATCCTTTACCGGTAACCATTGTAGTCACCCTTGACACCCGTGTCGTTAATTCACATTGTTCTAATATTAGTAACGTTTTATGCAGGAGCTGTAAGTCTTACAAAAGGCGAATGTTTTTTGGCAGTGAAGAAGCATGATGAATAATCCATGGTCCTTGTACGTCAAAGTAAGCGGGGGAGCAGGTAGATTTCATTTTCAGATGTTGACAGAAGAAATCTAACTGCAACAGTCCATAAGGGAGCCGGCTAGCATTAGAGACAANTTCTAATATTAGTAACGTTTTATGCAGGAGCTGTAAGTCTTACAAAAGGCGAATGTTTTTTGGCAGTGAAGAAGCATGATGAATAATCCATGGTCCTAGTACGTCAAAGTGAGCGGGGGAGCAGGTAGATTTCATTTTCAGATGTTGACAGAAGAAATCCAACTGCAACAGTCCATAAGGGAGCCGGCTAGCGTTAGAGACAAATTTTACTGTATATATCGTAACTCTAACTGCAAATGTATAATTATCAAGAAGAGGGCAGCCTCATCCATGTGTCAAAAAAACAATGTAATGACCATGGCACCTAAATGAATATAAGCATGCTTAATTAGTGATTTTCTTGTTGGGTACACCAAATGGTAAGAATGATATCAACTGTTAAGCCAGTTAGCGTATGAAGAGTTAACATATGGAGAGTGCTAAAAGTAAAGAGAAGTCAAATATATAGCTGCTAAGTAGTTATTTATCGGATCAATAAAAGTATTCGATAACTCATATGGTATGTACTACTTTATGGCGCGACCATTGTAGAATTGTTATCAGTTAACAGTGTGATATGAAAGATGCATATACGGGCGTTAAACTGATAACAATTCTTTCAAATGTGATATCAAATGTTATCAAACTAAAACAAAAATACAGCGTAACATATATGTACCATAGTAATATTGATTAAAGAAAAGAAATTACAGCACAAAATGTTATCACAATGTAACTAGCACAAAATGTTATCATAATGTAAGCAAACTAACACAAAATTACAGGCTAACATATGTACCATAGTAATATTGGATAAATTAAAGAAAAAGGGAGATTTGAAACAGGTATGATAATATGCAAAGTGTTTGAGAAATAGAGGAAAAAGGTTTAGTACATAACGGAGTTAAATCTTTAAATTCTTGATAAGACTAAAGTTAACCAGTAAAAAATCTTGATACCAAAGTAAACTAATAAAGATAATAGTAAAACTACTGAATGCCGAATAGAATGATGGCAGATACGAGTTTCTTGGTCTCGGTTTCCATGTTCCCAACATCAAATGCAACACATTCTTCAATACTGCCTGCAGCATGGGCATGGATGAAAAAGATAGAAAGGATCCCAGCGTCGTTTGGTGAGATTGCCTGAGGGATGACATTGGGCCTTTCTACTGCATATGAGGTAATAGGTACCTGCGCCATACTCGAGTCCAATTCGGCCTGTTTGAATAGGAAAGGAAGCATTACCGCTAGAGGTTGGAGTTCACCAATGATAGCTGAATCGTTCCGGATTTGGACGTTGGGATCAAGGACAATTATTTTACGGCATTGTAGATCAACACACAGTGCCACCCAATGAGTTTTGTTAAAATTGAACGGCATGTAGAGATAATCAGCTTGTGCAAACAGCTCTACACGCTCAGAATCACCATGACCTACCACCGCCTCAAGTAATGGTTTTGGAAAGTTGAAATCCTCAGTATTTTTACACTTGCAAAACTTTGGATAAAGTCTCGACAGGCTGGATACAAACTTCGAGTCAAGGACGTCCACCCGGAGCTTCGCACCGTCAACCTCGTCAACCCTCAACAGATGGCGGCTGAACTTGATAAGACCGTCCATTATCTGATAAGAGACATATTATCAAGTTAATACACATGGCGCTAAAATTCTTCAAAAGCAAAGACACGAATAAATTAAACATTACCTTCTGCACCATCGGTTTCTTCCTAACAATTAACTCCGTGATTTATTTAGTCCCGATATAGAAATCTCCACCAAGGCATATAGAACTGAAAGAGTTATGATGGAAGGCAAAATAATTTTTAAGAATATAATTAGCAGCTACATGAAACAAGAAATCTTTGAAAAGTAAGTAAATAGTTACAGGTCAAACCTTGTCGCATTCAGCTTCTTCATAGAATTTTGGAAACGTTCCTCTGGGTCCGGCAATGTAGCGGCCTCCGGCAAGTTTGGCGAGGGATGGCCTACCAGGTACTTGGTTTTCTTGTCAAAATGATAGCGCGTGTCCAGCCTGGTCGACATCGTCCTAATCCGCTTTGTCCTCTGAACCCCCACCGGCTGTACACATACAACGCCCTCTTTCACACCCTCTGCATTTTTTTCCTTCCCATCCATAACGGGTGAGGCTTGGGCCTACAACGTTTTATTTGTGTAAAGTCACGAGGTTTACAGGAATTATCAGATAAATAGCATACGCGCTTTAATACGAAATATCAAGTAACGTATGGACTATAAACTTACATCAGCTATACCATCATCCGTGTCAGCCACGCCGCCAGCCACAACACCAACCACTTCATGTTGGCTGTCATGTGTAGGTGCATCCGGAAAAACCTAATACCAATGATAAAGGTTAAGGCATTAGTTCTACAATCGCAACTAATGGTTTGAATACAATAGTAATGGTATTCAATATCAGATATAACAACTATATTAAAATATACTGCGGTAACTCTATATTTATGAACAACTAGCTTAAACAAATTGGCGTCCACCTCGTCATGTTGACCGTCTTGTAAGATGTCAGATCCAACCTGGTCCAGAAACAAATGAGTTCAGCTAAGGCTGTTTATAATATATCATGTATTCAAGGATTGCATATTCCAAGCTATAACTAAAGTTAACAATTAACAGATATATATTTCCTATATCCGGTAAAATGCAGTTCGGTATGGTAACAAACGATATTGATAGCGTCGTACCTGCGGGTTTGGGCACTCAGGTAAGGACTCGCAGTCACCCAACTGCACAAATTAGAGGGGGTATGAGATACTTATACTTCTATCAGATAACATGCAGTTTCACACATTAACCAAGATAGTCGTCATCTAACAAAGCTTTCTAAAATTTGTTTCAATGGCGTAATAAACAAGGTCGGGGTAATATAGAACAAAAATACAAGTCTATAGCTAGGAGGAATGAAAGAAAACTAACCACGCCATTGATGTCGTCTACAGTTGCGTCTGAATCAACCTAAAAATACAAAAATATAAGTTATCAGCTAGTTATCATATAACAAATATATATAAACTTTATCTATAGCTAGGAGGAATAGATATATAACAAAGAAAACTAACCACGCCGTTGAGGTCGTCTACAGTTGCGTCTGAATCAACCTAATATACAAAAAAATAAGTTATCAGCTAGTTATCATGTAACAAATATATCTAAACTTAATCTATAGCTAGGAGGAATACAAGTCTATAGCTAGGAAGAATAAAAGAAAACTAACCACGCCGTTGAGGTCGTCTACAGATGCGTCTGAATCCTAAGATACAAAGAAAATAAGTTATCAGATAGTTATCATGTAACAAATATATGTAAACTTTATCTAACAAACAAGATAGTGATAATATAGAACTGAAAATACAAGCCTATAGCTTGGAAGAAGTAGAGAAAACTAACCGCACCGTCGGGTCCGTCCACAGACTCAACCTAATATACAAAAAATATAAGTTATCAGAATGTATCACCTCGTCCATATACAAAGTTAAATAATATTACATACCTAGTCAACGTCCTCCTGGGCACCAGGGACAGCGCCGTCCTGGGTAAAAGATCGTCTTTGTTAGCAAATCAGTTACATATGCAACTTATTATTTATCAGTTACTTAGGTTATATAGTTTTTTGTTTGTCAGGTTAAGCTTAAATTCAAATTTGCTTATTTATCAGTTACCGAGTTAACTTCTTATTTATCAGATACTTAGGTTAATAGGTTTTGTTTGTTTGAGCAATACGTACCAAACCGGCTTCAGGAGATACCGGGCAAGACGCAGCGGTTACGGCAACATCATCCCTCTACACATCATAGCCAAAATAAGAAACAGCATCAGGAACAGAAAAGAAGACCAAAAATAACACACAGAAAAAAGGACGTTACCAGTGAAACGGGTCTGCTGCTGCCACCTTGGTCCCCAGGATGCTCCGCCTGACTATAATAAGCAGCTACCTCAGCAACAGACGTGTTAACGGAGTCATACGCCAACTCAAATTCTGCTACAGAATTGTTCACGTTGTTGTTTGGCGTGATGCCCACCGTGGGGGGGCCGGAACCCGACATCCTCAGCATTGCCGTTATCTTCAGACGCATCAACACCAGATTGAGGCATCCTCGACTCTTTGTTTACCTCATCTTCCCCATCATCTGCAGCAATGGTTGCATTTTTTTTTAACCAGCCAATAACACCGTCGATTATTCTGCCATCCATCCTCGCAAGCTTCTCGTCGAGTGACCGAGATATCGAGTTAATGTCTACATTCCCTGGCTGTGAGGCCGCAAGCTTCTCGTCAAGTAGCCGAGATATCGAGTTAATATCAACATTCCCTGGCTGTGAGGCGTCTGCGTTGTTGGATGCCGGCTGATTTTGCGGATTCAAAGGAACACCTCTCCCATGCTGAACCCCTCTCCGGGCACGCGGTGCTTTGCCCCTCATCCCCTTCCTATTTTTTTTGGGGGCGATCTCAACGTCCGCAGGAATGCAGCCTCCCCGGAACATATCATTAGTGAATTTGTATCCTTCTTCAACCAGCCTCACCATATTATCAACCTTGGGATCTTCTTCATCATCAGACCATGACAAATCTTCCCAACCAGCATCCACTACAGCCTCGGGTAAGATAATGGGATCCACATGAGCCTGGTAAACACACATATACATAGAGTACGTTAGCAGCTAAGAATAATGATAACAAACATGTTTGTTATCAGCTCACAAAAATAGCAGAGACTACGAAGTTGGCAGTCAACATTTTTGGTAAGGAGAAATGGTAGAGACTATTATCCGGTAACTACCTTATATTGAGTTAGTTAGACACGATACTATAGTTACCAAACAATGCTGCAAAAAATATAACCGTCGGATCATATAATTATCTAAATGTTTAAGACCCGATCAAGCCAACAATGGGGTTTCTGAGACAAAGGGAAAAGATGGAAAACTAACTACTTATAAGAACTACCAATTTAATTGTTATCCGCTAACGCTATGTTTATATACAGTTAGCATATAAACCATCCGTTAGTATGTGTTGGCGATGGACACCCGCTAATCCAACATCTGAGAGCTAATCATCAAAAAATTAATAGAAAAGACTACATATACAATGGTGGATGCAAACTAACCACGCATTTTGTATCGATTTCTTTGGCGTTCCCAAGCATGAAGGGTACAGCCTGACGTCTAGGGTGTTCATCCTCTTCCTCTGATTCCGAAAACACTGAATCCTCTACTGCAGACCCCTCTTGGATCGAAGGCGCTGCTTGCAAGACAACAAGCTGGAGAGCATATAGTAGACCCTGAACAGACACAGACGTCGTTGCAAGCTGAAGTATGTCTCTCTCTTTGATCGATGTCATCATCATCTCGAACGACTTCCTCCCCCACGGATATGAAGTAAATCCTTCGAGGTTCTGTGACATTTCAGCATGTTCTTTAACAATCTTCGGATGGTGCGATGTAGGCAGCAAGAAACCATCGACAAGTGCGAGGTATGCAAATCGAAGCCTCATATCAGTGTCCGTGACTGTTTTCTTCTTGAGCATGTATATAACTCTATCAGCAGTGACATCATCCTCAAGACCAAAGAGGGTGCTGTAAAATGGGATTTGTTTTCCGGCGGTACCTTTCCTCTTTTTCTTCTGAACGGTAGAAACTTACCGCATCGCAAGCCGATAACAAGTTTAAACTCACGCAGGGAGAAACGAATAGGAGTGCCCGCAAAAACAACCCAGATCTCGTTTAATTTGGATACGGACAACTGTCTCCCCAATGGAAACAATCCAAAAGTTGCCGACCAACTTGGTCTGTTGGGGAAATCGAACAGACATCCGAGGGGGGATTCTCTTATTGTTTGTATCTCTTCCTGATCCATTGCATCTATGATAGCGAAGAGGGTTTTGAACTTGAAGTAAACATTAGCCCTTTCCCCCAATGGTTCTTCTCCATGCGCAATCAACTGATCCGGTAATTCGACAGTTTCCATCTACGAAAAAGGAAAAAAAAATGTCGGATTAGAAACGCCAACTTGTTAGACACAGAAAGATTGAATCCGAAAGCTTTACTTACCAAAAAAAATGGGATTGTATTGTTCCGGCGTCTCGTCAACTGGTCTCTCCAACGCCGGTTTCTAATCGATAGTAAGATAAGGACTATAATGGGTGTTTTTAGGTTAAATTGGATAATCCTCTTCGTTATGTAAGGAAAGAAGACGACGATTGGAGTTTTGGGACTACAAGCGACGTTTATTGTTTTTTTCTTGTAAATAACGAAGGGTGTACGAACACAATCTCCAACATATCTAAAAAAAGACTTAAGTCTTCTGACAGCCCGTATCTAAGAAGTAAAATAAAATATTTTCATATATCTAATATATCAGCACATGCACGAGTAGTAGGGGCAAAAATGTGAAGAATAAATACACAGTGCAATGCTACAGTGTCTATTTTGTGTCAGTTAATTATCAAGTTTTCGGATGGTACAGATTGCAATTTCCCTAGAAATAAATAAAAAAACTTTTATTATCAAAATGGATATATTCTTTTTTCGACAATAAAAAGAAAAATATATCCATTTTTTAGAATAAAAGATTTTTCTATTTATTTATATATACTAAAAAAATCTCAACTTACACGGATAAAAAGATAGCTACGGGTAGTACAGTCGGTACTAGTTGTTTGACAGAAGTGTTTGAAGCATAATAATTTAGATCAAGTACAGTGCTTGGATTGATGTCGGCTGGTACAATTGTGATGTTCACTATGTTAATATTTTAGGTCTAATTATTCCAATCAGTTTACAGATTTGGAACTTTGAGTCATATAAGAATATGTGACTAGCCGGATTGTCTCTAATAATTATCTTATAATTTCCGGAATTACAAACAATGATCTCTTTCTTATTTTTCATGCATTTTTTAAGATGTAGATAGTGATAACATAGGTCCACAATGATACTCTAAGCATTTCCTGATCATTCAGGCCCTAGTTGGATTTGTATCCTTGTTCAATCTTATATATTAGGAAATATATATCACTAAATTTGTTTCTTTATAATAATATATACATCCGATCCACAAATTTCTCCAGTGAGGTCTAGTGGATTTGTATTTTTTATTTTTCCAGTCATTTCCTCTATCCCCTATTTTTTTTCGTTAATCCAATTATTAACCAATTATATTGACTCTTAAATGATATAAAGGACCACATGACATTACGAATGTGACATGTCGAATCATGTTTTTTTTTTTTTCACAAGAAAGGAAATACTGAAGTTATTTATTTACCGCGCACTTTCTTGGCTCGTTGTTGCCTTGTTGGGAATAGTTTTGTCACATTTTTGAGTATAAGCTAAATAGGAAACCGCTACGTACAACTCTCTATAGAGCTTTTCACAAATGGCAATCACGGTACTTCGCTCGACCTTGTGTCTCTGTTCCGTCTCATCTTCATCAAACCTACGACAACAATGGACCTCAGCCCCGAAGCATCGACTCACTTCGGTCAAATCAGTAACATCCATGACTCCTCCTACTTCTAGGGGTGTTCAACGGAGGCGGAAGAATAATGATGAAAACGGAGCCACGGTGGAAAAGGTGGTGGAGAATCCGTATGCCAAAGTGGAGGCGGCCCGTCCTGATTTGAGGAAGAGCTTGTCCGATTTTTTGGAGGAAGCGAGAGGTTTCGTGGGAGATGGAGGAGGTCCACCTCGTTGGTTTTCTCCTTTGGAGTGTGCCGCTCAAGCTCAAGGCTCTCCTCTGCTCCTCTTTGTACCTGGTTTGTCCTCTTTTCGCCTTCCGATTTTGAATTCATACCAACCTACCCAAGTGTGTGGTGGTAATAATTGGGATTTAAATGGATACCAACCCGCGTGTCGTGGTTGAGGATCCGTGTCTCATAGACGTAAGTGACCTGCCACTTGGAGTCTTGAGTTTAATCCGAGGTGGGCGTGCGGGAACTTGCAAAAGGGCCTACAGACTAGTCTTATTCTTAGAATGTTTGGAAGTAGATATAATATAATACGTGCATGATATCTCCACTCATTATCAATTAATTTATTATTATTATTATTATTGCAAGTAATAAAATATTTGATCGGCACTACCAAAAATAAAATAATACGAATGGATCTTTAGGGGAATATGATATATATTTGTTTGGTTAAATTGTGATAGTTTCTACGGATTTAGGACTTTAATTTCATTTCCATGGATCTATGAAACGTTTACTTTTTTTTTTTAATATATTTTTGGTGTGTCACGCAACGTTAATTAGCTTATTCAAGTTAACAAGACTGAGGATGTAACCTGCAGGGATCGATGGAACTGGACTAGGGCTCATTCGCCATCACAAGAAACTCGGGGAGTGCGTTATTTCACATTAGTTCTCTGTTTTTCCAAGAACTTTTAGTTTTTGAATTATTGACATGTAAGGGATCTTCACTTCTGATGTTGTTCTCTTTGAGTAGGATTTTTGATATATGGTGCCTACACATTCCAGTCAGCGATCGTACTCCTGCTAAAGGTATATTTTTATTGCTCCTTAGAAGCACTACAAAAAAATGGTTAACTAACAGAGAATACAGTTACTTGGAACTAAAGACTTTTTGTATTCAGACTTGGTGAAGCTTATTGAGAAGACTGTTAAGTCGGAGCACCATCGGTTCCCAAACAGACCTATATACTTAGTTGGAGAATATATTGGAGCCTGTCTTGCTTTAGATGTTGCAGCCAGGAATCCCGATATTGATCTTTCTCTAATTTTGGTTAATCCAGGTACAAAGCTCTCTGTCTGTACCCTGTAGGATTCTTAGTCGGTGAATGCCACAAATCTTTTCTAATCGTAGACACTGTTTGTTGCAGCAACACATGTCGACAACTTCATATCGCAACCTCTATCGGGAATGCTGAATGTTTTACCAGATGGTATTCCAACACTATTGGAAGATATATTCAGTGTTAAGCAAGGTACACTTTTATTCTCTTATCATTTTCTGTCTTGAATCATAAGTTACCCAACTAATTGAGTTTCAAGTTAGATCAACAACTTAATTCAAACATATCTTTCTTTGCTATGTGGTAGGCCATCCGCTGACTGGAATGTTAGACTCATTGTCAAATAATATTTCTGGCCAGCAAATGGGCGGAGTGGGTGGAGGGATGCTAAGAGATATCATTGCTGTTTCAACTAATCTTCCTGTAAGTATTCCTTCTTAGAGACTCATGATCTATGGGGCTTTCCTTTTATCGTCGACACATTTTCTATTTCAGTTATAGTGTTCATCTAGTAATGTGATCAAAATATATTTGCAGACTCTTGGTAGGATGTTCCCTAAGGACACACTGCTTTGGAAGCTGGAAATGCTTATGTCTGCTATTGCTTCTGTGAATTCTCACATATACCCAGTCAGAGCAGAGACACTAATACTTTTGAGGTCCAAGAAGTTTCTCTGTTTCATTGATCACCATAAATTTCTGAATAGCTTGGAGCATAAGTTTTCTGGTTGTTGACTATTGCAGTGGACGCGATCAATGGCTACTGAACAAGGAAGACATTGACAGATACTCGCGCACGTTGCCAAAATGTATTGTTCGTAAGCTTGATGACAATGGACAGTTTCCCCTTTTGGTTAGTGATCTCCCTTCATCAAATATTTAATACTTTGGATCATTTTTAACCAACACTTCAACAATCTCTTATACATCTCATGTTAGGAGGACGGCGTAGATCTGGCTACGATCATCAAGTGTACTTCTTTTTATCGCCGTGGGAAGGCTCATGATCACATCACGGATTACATTATGCCTACCACATATGAGTTAAAACAACAAGTAGACGATCACCGGTAAAACGCCTCACTAATTGCTTTGAGACATATATATCTTAGTTTTTTCTGTATACTTAGCAAAACAAATCAGACTATCAAGTAAAAAGTGCAGATTGCTAGTACATAGTACTTCCCCAGTAATGCTGTCAACTCTAGAAGACGGAACACTTGTAAGAAGCCTCGAAGGATTACCTTCAGAGGGACCTGTTCTGTACGTTGGCTATCACATGCTATTGGGATTTGACTTGAGTCCAATGGTAAATCAAATCATGAAAGAAAGAAACATTCACCTGCGGGGTTTGGCACATCCCATGTTTTTCAAGAATCCCCAAGACTCGTTAGTCGACTTGAAGTTGTTGGACAAATACAAGTTGATGGGTGGAGTTCCAGTCTCTAATTTCAGTATTTACAAACTACTACGTGAAAAGGCTCATGTGCTTTTGTATCCTGGAGGTGTCCGTGAAGCCTTGCATAGAAAGGTGATAATATTAGTCTGTGAACTTTTCATAGTTTCTGCATTCTTGGAAATTTTTATTTTAGATGCTTACATGTACAGAGTGACTTTGCAGGGTGAAGAATACAAGCTGTTTTGGCCAGAACGATCCGAGTTTGTGAGAGTTGCATCTAAGTTTGGAGCGAAAATAGTTCCTTTTGGTGTTGTTGGAGTAGACGACATCTGCGAAGTAAGTTTTCTCTACTCTATTCCGCTTCTTTCATGTTTACACACGTTGGCAAGAGGCAAAAGCAGTGTCTCTGTATTCAAAATGATGATAACTCTACTTTATATCTCAGATTGTCCTGGATTCCAATGATCAAAGAAAAATCCCAATATTGAAGGATTTAATGGAAATGGCAACAAATATCGCTGGCAACTTAAGGTGTTTCATCACACACTACTATTTATAAATTGTTCTCCTAATCCTTCAAGTAATACTCATATGAACATTGATTTTGAACGTCAGGGAAGGCGACGAGAGCGAATTGGGGAACCAAGATATCTATTTACCAGGAATTATACCTAAGATTCCAGGGCGGTTCTACTTTTACTTCGGCAAACCAATAGAAACAACAGGTACACATTTAATCAATATGTATGCTCTCTACTTCAAATCACTAACCTCAATAGTCTCATAATGGCAGGTAAGGAGAAAGAGCTGAAAGACAAAGAGAAGGCGCACGAGCTTTACTTGCAAGTCAAGTCTGAGGTCGAACAATGCCTTGCATACTTAAAAATGAAAAGAGAGAGTGATCCTTACAGACACTTGTTGCCAAGGATGTTGTATCAAGCAACACATGGTTGGTCTTCTGAAATTCCTACGTTTGATCTCTAAAATCTCTCTTTATTTTTTTTTTAAATTACGATGTGGGTTTTTATATGTTGTACACATCTCTAATCATATGATATTTAAGATTCTGATTCTTTAGCGATCTAAAATCTTTTAATTGTTACATGGAAAATAAGAAAAGATTATTAATAGGTGTGATTTGTTTGTACCATATTTTCAACTGAAAATGTATATGCAATATCTTTCAAAACTCCTTTCTACCATAATTGTGAAATTCTAAATATATAACACCATATATGATATGTTCTTTATTTATAAATCATTGATTAAATAATAAGAGATTATATATTATTTTATATTTTAAATAAATTCTATATTCAGGTTCATAAGATTTGGGAAGAAATTTCAAAATCATCGTTTGATTAACAGAGAATTTAATATAGAAACACAAAAGTTCCAAAATACTCAATCTAATAGAACCCTCTAAGATGAAGATATGTGTGTGTTAGTTCATTTTGATACTAGTATATGCATTTGGATGTAGATGCATATTCTTACCCAAAACAAAATGTGCATTTTAGTTATTTTGATACTATATGCATCCAGATGATGTATATTAACATTTTTTAAATTCATTTTGGTTTATGCCCTTTAAGTTTTACTTATTTAGTTTTTTTTACAACATTAACCCCTAAAACAATTCCATAAATAACATTGCAGAGAAACTCAAATACTAAACTTTCTTAAATTAACCAACATTTGTTACATTTATTGCCATAAAATCTTAACAACATCTATACATTCCGATTTTTCCAAAAAAAACTCTACCCATTAAAGTTTTAACCCATTAAATATCCAAAACTATTTTTATGGATGCTAGAATCTCTCAAATTTAAATGATATACAACATATTTTCCATAACAAAAGTTTACAATCTCCATAATTATATTAACATTATTAAATTTCCTAAACCGAAAATCCAATTTTAGAATGATTAGAAAACTAATATTCACAAATATTTAACTTTAGCAAGAAGACATATATTTAATTCAATATATATTTTATTTAGAAACTGAATATTGTTTGGTAATAATATAAACAACTAAAAACGGAATACAATTAAATTTTGTTTTTATTGGTCTCGATAAAAGACTCCTTCCTCATCAAGCATATTTAGATATATAAATATCAACTTCAAAAACTATACAAAACATCTATGACCAAAACCTACAACCTCATATCTAAAAAAAAATGGCTGCAACATTTGGTTTTTTGAGAGATATCCGTCCTTACAAGACGGCATGGAGGGTGCAAGTGAAAGTCTTTCACTTGTGGCGTCAATACACAAGCAGCACTGCGGAAACCCGGGAGCTGATCTTGGCACTGTAAGAATCACACAAAAACATAATTTCCATTATTCTCTTTTATTATTCACATGAATCTTACTATGCTGCTTTAATAATTTGAAAGAATGAAAATCCATCAGTCAAAAAACACATGGTTACACGGTATGTTGATTATTTTGATTATTTTTTTATACGCAAAAACTTATTTTGATTATTTTGTTTTTACGCAAAAACCTATTTTAATTTTGGTAAGACGGGTTGGCATTAATCCCATATAGGGAGTTAAGTGAAATTGTTTTTTTTAACACTTTTAAATGTGTACGAGGAGATAAATGTATTACTAAACTATACGTATACCACATGGGTTAAAACCTAGAAAACACTACAAAAATCCTATACTTTGAATATTTATATCATATACCTGTAAAATTTTATATTTTTAAAATTAATAAAACATTAATAAAATAACAAAAAAATACAATATAAATTTTAAATTGTTTAAGTTAAAAATATTGTCTCGTGCTGTATCGCGGGTTAAATCCTAGTTGGTAAAACAAAACTGCATTTTGATGGTTTATCTTAATGCACACCTAAATACATATACGAATAGCATACATATACATTATCTAAATGTATCACATGGGCCATTTGAACAATGCATTATTAGATGAATTAACGAACATCTCCATTTTTTTTTTGGTTTGCATAATGGATCTTATATTGTAGTAGATTAGGATCCGCAATATGTGCGGGTTTTAAAATAAGTTAATAAAATTAATATTTTTAAAAATATATAAATAGCTTTTTGTAAGTGAAATATATTTTTTGAAAATAAATAGATAAATATTTTTAGTTAGAGAGAAGTTTTTATTTTAATACACTAATTTATTTTTTATATTTAAAATTATTATTAAAAAAATTCTTACAATAAACTAAAGCTAAATTATCGACCACCAAAATATTTTTCAAAGATTAACCATTACGAATATTACTATTGTCAAATTTCAAAAATGTTCAACAATTTATTCACAGAATGTTTTATATGCAATCAACCGATCAAAACGTCATTTTATTAGCATCCACATACAATTTAACTTTAGGTTTTACCACTAATAATGTGTTCTTATGCCCTGAAATATTTTATTGTTAAAATATGCTCTTTATCACCACCTGTAAAATGTATATGTGAACAAATTAAACCAATTTTTGTCTCTTTACTTTCACTTTGACGTAATTTCTTTTCACTACCAAAATTTGTAGTGACAGTTTGTTTAACCACTAAATTATTTACACAAAAAATATTTTGGGTGAAAATAGAGGAAAAAATATCTACAAAATCGCAATGAGTTTATGAGCAATCCACTAAAATTTGAGAAATTAAAAAAGTTCAAAAAATAAAAAATTCTAACCACGATGATATAGGAGTCTTAGATAATTTATAGCTATAGTATATAAACTAAAATAATAAATCTAAAAATACTATAAGAAATTTAAAATACTTATTTTAAAAGGAATAAATAAATAAAGATCTTACATATCTTTAACTTAAAAAATAAAAACGAAACTTAAAATAATTGAAAAATCTTATTTTAAAATATCACGAATTTCTAATAAAAAAATCAAATTTAACTAAATAATATAACTAAAATCTAAAAATGCTAAAACATAATCAAATTAAAATATTAAAAAAAGGAATAAAAAAATATTGATAGTATGTAGATTCATTATCCAAAATTGTATAAGAGAAATAGAATAAAAGTCCTTACCATCATCTAAGTTGCGAAGTTGTAATTTGGGAACTCTGTATTTTGGTAAACTATGTTAGACAATAAAAATAAATAAAAATTTAAAATAATATGATGTCTCTTATTCATATATGTGAAAATAGTCAGATATGTGGAAGTAGTCGAAGATTTATGTCTAGCATTATATAAATATTGTACTTACACATTGATTTAGTTTGTCTACTCAAACAACCCGACCCGCTTTTTTAATATAAATAATAACTAGTGGTCTCACACCCATTAGCCTCCTAACCACATTTAAATCAAACAACAGAAAAATAACCAAAAGATACCATTAAATAAATAACCAATAAATAATAAAACCAATAAACCAATATCAATAATAACCAACTAACAGCAACATTAAACATTAAACCAGCAGCCTAGCAATGCTATAATAACTCATCTTTAACAACCTAACAGAAGTTAGACCACAAACAACGAGACACTAGAACATCCTCCTCTTTATCGCATTGATTCCACGATCACACTTTGCCTTTACCTGCACCACAACACATATGAGATGCGTGAGTATTTTATAAACACTCAGTGAGGCAATCCTCCCATCTACTGGGCCATACACACAAGCAATTGAGAT
Organism: Camelina sativa; assembly: GCF_000633955.1. Taxonomy (NCBI): domain Eukaryota; kingdom Viridiplantae; phylum Streptophyta; class Magnoliopsida; order Brassicales; family Brassicaceae; genus Camelina; species Camelina sativa. The sequence continues at coordinate 4,787,458 of NC_025693.1, forward strand.
AACTCTAACCATCAAACAATAATCAACAAATAAACAACAAACCAGGACCACTGCATCGACCAAAACCAACCCATGCATCGACCAACACCAAACGGGGTTGCATCGACCGACACAAGCTTGCATTGACCGACGCAAGACTCGCCTGCATCGACCGACACCAACACTGCATTGACCGACACATGCTCGGTATTTCACAAAATCCCTAATTGCATCGACCGACACCTCCACATGGCATCGACCGATGCTCCTAAGTCAAATCGCGCCGTCCTCGCATTGCATCAACCGACGCATAGAGTGCATGGATCAATGCATATGCCGAGCATCATTTTCCCCAAAACTCCTCGCCGGATCTCCGTCAAAAACACAATCCAATGCCACAAGGAAGCTTCCCAAAGCCCCTTGCGACTCAACAACGTTCTAACAAGCCAAATAATACATAAAAACAAGCAAATCAGAGAAATCTCAAGCTTAGATAAGCCATGGTCATGCACTCACCTTTGCCAAGGAGATTCTGACCCTAAAACGATAGATCTACACTCCTAGCACGTTCCTACAATGTTCCTAGCTTCAGATCTCGCAAGAACAACCACCAAACTCCCAAGAACTCTTTCTCTCTTTTTTTTTCTCCTGAAATGGCCAAACTCGGCAAAACTCACGAGTTCCAGCTTTTAAACCCGATTCCAACATTTAACTTACTCGTTTCTCCACCAAACCAGGATTCCGGTTCGTGGATGTTACAATTCTCCCCACCAACATAGTTTCGTCCTCGAATCTCGAACAACCATCAGCTGAGGACTCTCGTGCAATCGTCTCCATGGCCACTCCTCCAACCAATCTACGAAGGTCACCTCTATGCGAGAAACTCATGTTCCAAGCATTATTTGCTCTCGACTTTCCTTTACTCATAGACCTCAACCTTGAGTTTCTATTGGCTCCTCATCAGGCCGAAACATGCCTGCCATAATATTGGCTCCTCATCGGGCCTAAGACCGCATGCCATAATGTATAAAGAAGTCCAATTTTCGTTTCTTGGGTTGCCTCTCTATAGAGCGCCCCCGGATCGTCATCCGAAGTCGATATACCAACAATACTCTCAAGCCACAAAGTCTCAGAATATGGCAGTACTAGGAGAACTAAAGTTCCCCAAGAGTCATTAATGACCATCTGTCCTTTGAGCAAACAATTCAGAACACGTGTCCTACCAACCACATATTCCCTCACTAGAATACCTCATGACCACACAAGGATCATTTACATGCCACAAGGGCCGCCACAAAGGCCAAACAAATGTCCTAAACATGACCGTCACAAAGACTACTTGTCCCAAAGGACCGTCACGAAGACCACTTGTCCCGAAGTACCTTCACGAAGACCACTTGTCCCGAAGGACCGTCACAAAGACCATACATCCCGAAGGATTGCCTAAACAGGCCACACGTCCCAAAGGACCGTCACAAAGACCACACATCCCGAAGGACCGCCTAAATAGGAAACATTGGCTAAACAGCCCGTGACAAAGGCCACACAATTAGCTAAAAAGCCCGCCACAAAGGCCACACAATTGGCTAAACATACCGCCACAAAGGCCACACAATGTCTCAAAAGACCGCCACACACGGGCAAACAATGACTCAACAGTCCGTCACGAAGGCCACACAAGCCCCTCCAAGGCCCACAACCACTAAAAATGGAAAAATTCTAACTCCCATAAGACTTTCCATTTTTAGAACTTTCCACTTTTGAAAACTTTCATTTCAAGAAACTTTCCTTTTTAATACCAGCTTCGCGAAAACTCGTACCCCAAACAGCACCTCATCTTGTTACTTAGTCGCACAACCAACCACCCCTAAGCGACCAAGTAACAAGAGAGATGAGCTGAAATACTTCATTCCCGCTCCAGCCACAGACTAAAACTAGGACCAGGCTAGACGAGCTCAAGTCTCAGCCTGCTTCTCAAACCACTTATTAAACCTTGTCTTCATCCTCGCCTATGGATCCCAAGTCTACTCCTCAACACCATCACAGTCCCACAAGACTCTCATCAAAGGAATCTTCTTCTTCTGAAGTTTCTTGATCCTCCTCTCGAGAACCCTCATTGGTCTCGCCTCCAAAGTCATGTTAGGCTGAAGATCCTCTGGAATCTTAGCCAACAACCGATCATCTTTGCTGAGACACTTACGCAACATAGACACATGGAAAACCTTCTGGAACACACACATAACCTCAGGCAACTCCAGCCTATATGCTACTGGTCCCACCCGCTCAATCACTCTGAACGGGCCCATATATATGAGACACAACATAGTCTCTGTCAATGACATGGCCGTACCCCGCAACATGGCCATATTGAGGTACACTCTGTCTCCCACCTAAAACTCAAGATCTTTTCTCCTCCTATCAACATAACTCCTCTGCCGGTCCTGAGTTTCCTTCATGTTCAGCTTGAGAACCCGAATCTTCTCTAAGGTCTCCTGAACAAAATTCGCTCCATACATGCTCCTCTCCCTCACCTGCGTCCAGCATAACAGTGTGCGATATGGCCTCTCATACAATGCCTCATAAGGAGCCATCCCAATACTTGTCTGGTAACTGTTTTTGTAAGCAAACTCTACCAAGCTCAGGTGATCTGCCCAATGGCCACCCCAGATCTGAGGTGTCTGCTCAGTTTCTATCAATCAGAGAGGACAATCCAGTCGTTGGAGGATTTGCTGAGGATGTGTGTGTTGGATTGGGGTGACTATTAGGCAGATCACCTGAACTTGGTAGAGTTTGATTATAACAACAATTACCAGGAGAGTATTGGGATGGATCCTTACGAGGCATTGTATGGAAGGCCATGTCGTATACCGTTATGCTGGACTCAGGTGGGGGAGAGGAGCATGTACGGGGCGAGTTTTGTTCAGGAAACCTCAGAGAAGTTTTAGGTTCTCAAGCTGAACATGAAGGAAGCTCAGGATCAGCAGAGGAGTTATGCCGATAGGAGGAGGAGAGATCTTAAGTTTCAGGTGGGAGACAGAATGTACCTCATGATGGCCATGTTGCAGGGTCTAAAATTAGGTGTCATGTGGCAGTGTTGGTCGATGCCATGTGGAGGTGTCGTTCTATGCAATTAGGGATTTCGTGAAATGTCGAGTATGCATCGGTCGATGTAGTGTTGGTGTCGGTCGATGCAGGCGAGTCTTGCGTCGGTCGATGTAAGCTTGTGTCGGTCGATGCAACCCCAGTTAGTGTCGGTCAATGCATGGCTTGGTGTCGGTCGATGCAGTTGTCCTAGTTTGTTGTTTGTTTGCTGATTGTTGTTTGATGGTTAGAGTTATCTCAATTGCTTGTGTGTTGATAACATGATTTTCACCCAGGGTATCAATTCCCTATGCAGTTGTAGTACAAAGGGTTGTCAATCCAAATGGTTGTTATGCTAGCAGATAGGATGCAATCAGAAACAAGCAAGTCAAGCCAAGTAATAATGGGGGTTTTATCTATCAACCTAAGGTGAACAAAAGTAAGAAAACAAAAAGAACAAAAATCAAGAACAACTCGAAGTACTACATGATGCAGGTGATCAAGTACCAGATCGGGTTGGTGGTCGGGTTGATATAAAAACAGTAAACAATTAAGATGCGAAAGCTCCTAAGGATGGGGTAATCGGTTCATAAGTATTCTTAATCAACCTAGAATGTTTTACAGGCCTCAAGAAAATATTCCCTAGACAATGAGTCTCTAAACCTTGCTAAAACACTCTCGTGATAGAAACAATCAACCTTAGTCACTTCCCTACCCAACTCTTGTTGAAGAAACATGACTAAGCAGACATTAAAATCCGATTCATTATTGCCAATAAACTCCTTACACATCTAATCTCCTAGGCTAAATGAGTAAATCTCTGGCATTAGCTAATTCAGGCATTTCATCGAACACCTCTCGGGCGAAAATGCCTAGAATCTTATCTCAACCTCTCGGTCTGAAACTAGCACTAAGAACACTAATCCAGAAGGGAATTTTCATAAATACAATCAAGCTAAAACATCCTAACCGATTAAGAATACATACTATCCTATCCCATCCCTAGAAACTTTGATTCACTACTCAGATCTAATGGCAAAGAACATAAACCCATAAATAAATAAAAATTGATAAATGTTTTATTAGAAAGAAGCAATAGCAAAATGTAAATAAAATTCAAGTTGAAAGAATAACAAAAACTGGAGAATCTGCTTAAAGAAAAGTGTGAAAACGGCTCTCGCCTCTTGTCTCTAGAAAATATGGTTAAGAGGGGGTATTTATAAGGAAACTGGTTGACCTAGCCACGTCAGCAGGTATCCGACCATGCTACACGAGGTGGAACTCGAGCTCCACTTCGGGTGCATGATCGGATAGACGATCGGGTGGTTCTATTCTTCGATCTGGATGTATATATGCTCACTAAAACAGGAATAATTATTGAACTGCACATCCGATTGGCCTGAAATTACTACCATTGGAAAGAGAACTCGATTTATTATAACTTAGATGAAGAACGCAGAAGCTGAATCCCAACGTAAAATCTTCATTCGAGTCGATATTTTAAGGTCTCGTCATGAACTCGACCAGGTACTATTTGGCAATGATCGGGTGGTATGGTCGGGTGCCTCCTTTTTCCTTCTTGATGCTTCAGATCCTTTTTGGTCATTTTAAGGTTCGGACTGTTCTTCTCACACGATCACTCCATTGGATACATCTCGGGTTTTAGCTCATTCTTGTCCTTATTGGGCTCTAAAGCACCTGTTTACATCCAAAATGCACAAATGCAACAATACAACACCCTAAGTAACCTAAATGCAAATTCCTACGGCTAAGAACCTAAAAATGCTAAGGTTAGGGTATATATAATGCAAAATATGGACAAAAAAAAAGGTGTCTAAAAATGTAAATTAGAGAGTTATCACACCCCCAAACTTATCTTTTGCTAGTCCTCTAGCAAGAAAGTAAGAGGATGAGGTTTGAAAGTGGGGACTCATAACCTCAAAGTACTAATCGAAGGATTCAAGCTATAGTCCTTAAAGATAGTTTAACGGTGCTAAGATCAATCAACATACTTACAAATATTTTTCCATGCTCATTGCCATGCATCGATCTAGTTCATCCTCCAACTATCAGTAAAGACTTGTGATTCCAATGAACATCTCTTTTAAATTCATTAAAATGTTTGGCGAATTCTTGCAAATGGAAAGTGAATCAAGCTCAATCGGTTTCAAGAGTAAGGTTTTTTGGTAGGTGGGTTTCAAACAATATCTTTGGCTGGCTTACTCTCAAAAGAAGGAATGCTAGACAGTTGTGAAAACTATCTAAGATTGAGAACAATTGAGACATACAAAACTTGACTCTTGATGATCTACCCTTTTTCTCATTCACTTTCTTTTAATTAGACACCCTAGAGTAAAACTGCCCACAACCTTGATTTTAGCTCCCTTTTTTTATTTTCTTTACAACCCCTAAGGTTTTAACTTTAAGCATCTAGCTCTCTTTTACAAAACTTTTTTTTCTTTTTCTTTCTTTGCTAAACTCCTAATATACCTATATATTTTTTTCCTTTTTTTTTTCTAGGAGACTATAGCAAGATCTTTCTCTCTGTTTTTTTTTTATTTTTTACTTAGAGACTTAGAGCTAATTAAACTGAAATTTAGAGACTTTCTTCTTTAGCTAGTACGAATGATTCTAAACTTAGCTAAAACAAGAGCCAGTTCTTTGTCATTCTCAATACTCTCAAGGTTTCACAACCTATAGCACCATGAAAAGGCCTCACTCAACAATTCACAACAAGGCTTAAAAGAAAAGGTTTGGGTTTAAGGGTAGGGAAAAACAATTTCGGGTTAAGCGAAAAGACTGGCAAAAGTAGAGTGTTAACCCGAGTTTAGAGTTACCATGAGCAAGCATTCAAATTCCATAAGCAAGATAATTTAAGTTCAGGTTAAGTCCAATAATATAGAGATGATGCAATGTTCAAGCAAGTTTCACACAACTGGAAGAAGCTTTCAAAAGACACAAGGTTTTAAACAAAAAATTTTCATTTTTTTTTCAAAGATTGATCTAGCAACAATGAACTGTGATTAAGGGCTATAACTTCAATCCTAAGGTTGGACTTTAAACAAGGTGGTTTTAATCATTGTCCCCTAAAATGCATATGCAACAATCCAATATGAAGCAATCTAGACTCAATCCTAATATGTAAATTCAACTACATGAACATTCTTTTTTTTTTCAAATTTTTTCGGTTTTTTATGCAAATAGATGCAGACTCAAATGAATAAAACTAGTATGAAAAAATTTGAAATAAGAAAATAAGAAAATAAAACACAATGTTAAATACATTCTAAGACCCTCCTCCAAACTTAAATTACACAGTCCCTGTGTAAATAAAAGTTTGAAAAAGAATCCAAGAATTACAAAATGGAACAAACTTTAATGCAATGTTATTTACAAAGGTTGGATGAATGTGGTACCTCATGGGTTGGTGAAGAAAGACGTCACAACAGCTTCCATACTTCCCAATGTACACTCAGGCTTGTTCTCAGCTCTAGTGGTTGCTGGATTTGACTCATCAGTGAGCTCACTGATGTGTGCGGACCTGTTGCTCGGACCAACATTCGAGTCATGCATCAGGTAGGGCATCGAGTACCCCATCGGGTTAGGTATCGGATAGGCTCTAGCTCATTCAAATATCCCCTTAACACTTAATGTCTTTTATTCCTGGAATTCAAAACACTAAAGAAAAGATATCAAAACCACAAAAATGTAAGCCATATTTATTTACAAGGATACTTTTGGGACTTCCTCCCAAGTGAGCTTGTTTAAAGTCTCTAAGCTTGACTGTGCACACTTCTCATTCTTTGGAAGGATCATAGAGAGGTGATGAAGTCCTCTCTATTCCCTGAGATTTCATTTCTCCTCTTTTTCCAGGGTCAATGCTAAAAAAGTATTTCCTCCTCTGTATACTCAGCCTTTGCTTTGCTTTCGTTGAAGAAGAGCCACTGACTTTCCCTTGGAGTTTCTTGATTTTTCCACTCATCTTCTTCATTGTAGCTGTCAACTCCCTCATAAAATCTGTGAGAATATTAGTAGTTTAAAGTGCTGACAAGTCATCAGATGCAGGATTACTTGACTCTAGCTGTTGGGGAAGCTTGGAGATTAAATATGGGCATTCTCGGAGAGCTGAAGTATGATCCAACCATGGACCCAAAAATGAACCCGACCATGGGGTCGTGCTCTCCTTGGAGCTTCCTCACATGCTGCGAAAATCTCTGCTTTTGGCTTATTTACACCCTCAAAGATTTTAGACTCAGTTTCATGATCTTTCTCTTTAATCCAGAAAGTCTGCCCATAAATAGTTGACTTCTTCTGCTCAAGATCATTAACGTGTGGTTTATCCTTCATTTCAGCATGTTCTAACAAAGGTTCATGAATCAAGACCATCATTGCTGGCTTATCAATATAAGCCTTGTACTTTTTCAGCATTTGCTCTTTAAACCGTCTTTGAAATGGCAAAGGTGTCTGATAGGGAGGAGGAATGAACCGAACTGGATTATCAGGATCTTGAGCAATGACTCGATCAAGCACTCGACCATGTGTATGGTCGAATGGTGGCTTAAGCTCAGTTCTCTTCTCATTCTGCACTTTTGGTTGGAGAAAATCCTCCCCATCTTGGTTGTCACTGTCCATAGTGAGCTTTTTAGGTAGTTCTTTGAGAGATATAGCTTGGGCAGTGGCAAACTCTTTGAGATTGTTAATTGCTGTCCTATTGAATAGTCCAGAAGAAGGAGATGCACTCTTGCTCTCTAGGTGAAGCATTCTACAGGTTAAAGCTTCAATCTTGATATTAAGAGCACCATATGTGCAGTCTATCTTGTTATTCATCTCTTTGAGCTTTTTACTTGTTTCCATAGCTCCATTAGCTTGGCCTTGTAGGAGTTGCTGAAGCATACTCTTCATCTCCTCATCTTGAGCAGGAGCCTGCTTGGGTTGTTGTGGAGGATAGTTTGGGACCATAAACTGCTCATTTTCAGAAACAACATGTACTTACATCTGTTGGGTGAGAAGGAGTTTATCTAGCTTCTCAAGCTTCTCAAGCTTCTCATTTAAGGCTTTTAGTTCCTTTATATGCCCTTCCTCAGAATCAACACCTCCCTTTAAGCTGGGATCATATTCCTCACTGTAATTTTCATTGCACTGAGTAAGATTCTCTACTAATTCCCAACCTTCAGCTACATCTCTATTCATAAAGCTTCCATTAGAGGTTGTGTCTAGAAGTATTCTCATACTGGGAAGAACACCAATATACAAAGAACTCAACAAAGATTCATTGCTTAATCCATGATGTGACCTGTTATGGTGCAGGTAAAGGAAAAGTTTGATCGTGGAATCAATACGATGAAGAGGATGATGTTCTAGTGTCTCGTTGATTGTGTTATAACTTCTGTTAGGTTGTTAGAGGTGAGTTATTATAACATTGCTAGGCTACTGGTTTAATGTCTTATGTTGTTGTTAGTTGGATTATTATTATTATTGGTTTATTGGATTTATTATTTATTGGTTATTTATTTAATGGTATCTTTGAGTTATTTTCCGATGTTTGTGTGATTGTGGTTAGATGACTAGTGGGTATGAACCACTAGTTTAGTAAATAATAGTACGGGCCACTTTTGAAGAACTTCTAAAACTTACATTTTGACGAGCTTGGTGACCGTGCAAAGCTGGAAGAGTCCTCTTTCTCCTCGAAGTGGTATCAAGTCAATCCGTTCGCTCATCAGGAAGTTATGCCCGATTTACCGGGACGTGTTATAAACCAACGTAAAGAGAAGCATCTAGCCGATGGGCTTTTATTGAAGGCCTGGCCAGCAACCATTACGGTGGCCTAGTCGAAGCCTTCAAAACGTTCTAGAAATTTTCTACGCCGCCCCTTGTTCTGCACTCAACAAAAGATGTTTTTACCCTTACAAAACCTTAAACCTTCAAAAACCCTATAGATACTCATCTAAACCTAGAGTTCAGAGTGTGCACAATTTGGAGCAGCCAAGAGACACGACCAGAGGAGCAGCCGACGACCAGAAGCTCACTCTCTCGTCCCTCTCTCAAAGCTTTGAAGTTCACTAACTCTTTTCTATTCTGTTTGCTTTGTTCTTTGTTTCTAAAGGGAGAAGATCCTACAACTTTGTTTTACAATCATTGAAGTAATATCTAAAACACTTTTCTCTATTTATTCTTTTATGTTTATGAATTATTTAAACCTTGCCTTGATGATTCCCTTAAACGTGCTAGAGTAGTTTTCTAGTTGGGTTTTAAGGGATAATCAAAGGGGGAGATGATCTTAGTTTATAAGGCAATTTTTAGGGTTTGTTAGACTTATATTCTGTTTATTCAATGCTTCAATTCTAAGTCTTTGCTTAATGCTTTAAGTTAGCCTCATGAACTAACTATGATCTAAAGTGTGTGTGTGTGTCGTAAAAAACTTGCATGTGTGCTTGACCTAGCTTAGATGTGTGTTGTGTCATAGGAAGGACATACCACTTACCTATGGAACTTCATGGATTAGAATTGAACCTGTTTTAAATGCTTTGATCTATGCGTCGTTGCCTGCGACAGTTGAGTAACGGAGTATAGGGATCTTATCTAGGAAAGTTCGTAGTCCGAGTCTTAGATAAAAAAACTAACCCTAAACTTTCCTAGATAGATAGATCATTGATCCCCTACGATTTCCCTTGATTTCCAACGCTTTTCTTATTTATTTTACTTAATCTATTTACGTTTATTTGCTTACGTACGACCGTGACAACCAAAACCCCCATTTTATTGAGTCCTAGCCTTACATCTCTTCCGACGGATTCTCTAAACAACAACTCTCTCTCTGTGGGTTCAATCCTTAAATACTACTACCGATTAGCTATGCAATTTCAGCCGTCGTGTGGTCTTTTTAAGGTAAAAGTTTTTGAGTGAAAAACCACACACATCAACGCTTTTTGGCGCCGTTGCCGGGGAGAGATTGTTGTTTACAAGAGTCTAGGAACTAGAGTAACTGAAACGACCTGACCTTATTTTTTTTCTTTAATAATAAATAATAGTAATAAATATTCTAAACTAGTGGTCCCATACCCACTAGTCCTCCTAACCCAAATCAAACCAAACAGCGGAAAGTAATTAATACCATTAAACCAATAAACCAATAACCAATATAAATTCATAACAATAAATAAATAATCCAATCATCATAAAACCAAAGAACAAGCAATCCTAAACAACATTCTAGGACTCAACTCTAGCATCCTAACAGAAACCAGACAACAACCAATCGAGCCACTAGAACATCCTCCTCTTCATTGCCTTGATTCCACGATCACACTTTGCCTTTACCTGCACCACAAACACAAATTGAGATGCATGAGTATTTTAAAAACACTCAGTGAGGCAATCCTCTCATCTACTGGGCTATACACACAAACAATTGAGATACTCTAACCATCAAACAACAATCAACAAACAAACCAGGAACTGCATCGACAGACACCAACAGGGGTTGCATCGACCGACACAAGCTTGCATCGACCAATGCAAGGCTAGCCTGCATCGACCGACACTAACACTGCATCGATCCACGCATGCTCAAAATTTCACGAAAAACTCTAGTTGCATCGACCGATGCTCCTAGGTCAAATCGCACCGTCCTCGCATTGCATCGACAGACGTACAAAGTACATCGACCGATGCACATGACGAGCATCGTTTTTCCCCAAAGCTTCTTGCTGGATCTTCGTTCCTACAACCATCAAAATTGATCCCAAGCCACAAGAAACCTTCGCAAAGCCTCAAGTAACGTTCTAACAAGCCAAACAACACATAAACAAGCAGTTCAGAGAAATCTAAAGCTTAGATAAGCCATGGTCATGCACTCACCTTTGCCAAGAAGATTCTGAACCTCAAACAAGAAGATCTACGCTCCTAGGAAGCTCCTACAACGATCCCAGCTACAGATCTCGCAAGAACAACCACCAAACTCCAAGAATCTCACCAAGAACACTCAAAAACACTTCCACTCTTTCTTTTTCTCCAAAAACGGCCAAACTTGGCCAAACCCTCGAGTTTCTGCTTTTATAATCGATCCTAGGGTTTTCCCTAACCCCAAAACGCAACGTTTAACTTAAACTCGTCCGCGAAAAACCGATCATGCATCGACCGACGCACATGATGCATCGTTTGATGCATCCCCTAAACCGTGATTCCGGTTCGCGGATGTTACAGTAACGTCTAGGAAACCTTGCTTTTTATTTTTCTTTTTGATTTTCATTGTTTCAAGAAACATTGAGGATGAACCTCGACGCTCTCCCTGGAGATTTTCAGAATCTCACAATCGCACAGCTCATGTCACACTACCGAGCCACGGACAGATACTCATCCGGTCCGTAAGCTTACTCGCTGCATGGTCCATGCCTTGGTCACTCTCGACCAGTCGATGTATCACCACTTAGGCGCCCTTGTTGCCGCTCTACCATCTCAAGGCCGAGCACTCATTGGACCAGCTCAATCACCCTATGACCCAGCTGCCCATTCATACACGCCATACCACACAGACGTACCATGCTTTGCAACGGACCAATACCTTGATCCGCAAGAATTCATGAATGCTGATGTCAATGAAAACGTTTTCTATGACACTCGAAAACTGATCACTTCAAGAAGCTCTCACACTGAAGACAAGCTCATGAAGATGATGGAAGAACTTATATCAAGTCAAGAGGAGGCTGATAAAGTTCTACATGCTAAATTGGATAAGATGAGTATCGAATTTGGAGCTAAGATCACAACTATCACCAAGGACGTTACCCGCTTGGAGGAACAAATCAATACTGCCAACAATCAATTTTTAAACAACATGGAGTTTATTGATGATGATAGGACGAAGATTATCAACATGGGTTACACCATTGACACCATTGAGAGCCGCCTTGAATGGAAGGTTGAAGCCTTCCAACAACTATTCAACAACCCGGATGAACGCAACAACTGGAGTTATGTATTGATCTAAGTTGTGACCGTACCGTCCGTACTGTACGGACACCGGATCAGGCCTACCATCAGAAGGGCCAAGTATGGTGACTAGAAGAGAGGTGTATGTGCTCGGCCCATCAAGAGAGTCTAGAAATATCTATTCTAGCCATTGGCATAGAAGAGGACGAAGAAGTCACATGTCTCACAAGACAAGGACATGTCGCTATCACCTTGGGCACCTATATCTCTCTCTTAATGTCGCTATCCTTAGTTTCTAATTTTAGTCTTAAGGGGTTGCCCTACTTCTATTCTCTATCTAAAGTTGTATGCATACATTTGTAAGATTCTATTCTAGTGGAACCGATTCTATCTTCTCATATTCTCTTTGTTCTTACTCTCTTTCTCTCTCTTTACTCTACCAAACTCTCAAGTCTTCCGCTAATTCTAACATGGTATCAGAGCCATTGTTTCGATTCTCTACTCTTGTGTGTTGAAAATCTCTCTTTCCTTGGTTCTAAATCTTTTCCTACTCTTTCAAGTCTATATCCTTACACACGCGCTGAATCTCACCATGGAAAACACTAAGCCGATTGTTACACCGGTTGTTCTTAAGGGAACAAACTATTTGCTGTGGACAAGAACCACAAGAACTGCTCTTGGAGGTCGAGGGCTTTGGAGTCATGTCAAAACCGGCTATGTTCCAAAGCAAAACCCCAAAGGAAAAGATAAAGGTGCTTCCAAGGCGGAAGTAGAAGAAGAGACGGAGAGGGAGTCGAAGTGGTTCCAAGCAGACCAAGTTGTCCTGTCCGTTCTCCAAAACTCCTTAGATGCTCTGATTCTTGAAGCCTACTCCTACTATGAGACGGCCAAGGAGCTTTGGGAGACACTTAAGAGTGTTTATGGTAATGTCTCGAACCTGACCAGAGTCTTCGAAGTCAAGAAAACCATCAACAGCTTGAGTCAAGATGACTTAGAGTTTACTAAGCATCTTGGTAAGTTTCGGGCCCTTTGGTTGGAACTCGAGGCTTTGCGGCCAAGTACCCTAGATCCCACGGTTCTAAATGAGAGAAAAGAACAAGATAAGATCTTTGGTCTCTTACTCACGCTCAACCCAACCTTTAACGATCTCTTAAAGCACATTCTAAGAGCGGACAAGCTTCCCAGCTTTGAAGAGGTGTGCTCACAAGTTCAAATGGAACAAGGGACACTCGACCTTTTTAGTGGTAAGGGGTAGCTGGTCACGACCAACAAGGGGGTGTACAAGCAAGAAGACAGAAAGGTATGGGTGTGTGACCACTGCAAGAAGAGAGGTCACATGAAAGACAAATGCTGGATCCTTCACCCTCATCTTAAACCAGCAAAGTTCAAAGCAAATCTCTCTAAGGAAGCGGTAGGTGAGAAAAGGGCCGGGTCATCAAGGCAAGGAGAAGAGACAGCCATGACTGCATCTTATGGTGAGGTGGTGAGGAAGTCTGACATAGAGGCACTCATTCGGTCCATTGCCTCACTCAAAGATTCTGGTACCTCTTTTCTTGCTTCTAAACCAAGTAGGTCTCTTGTTGTTGACTCGGGTTCTTCTCATCACATGATTAGTAACCCTAGTCTAATTAACAACATAAAACCGGCCTTAGGAAGTGTTATTATTGCTAATGGAGAACAGATACCAGTAAAAGGGATAGGGGACTTGAAACTTTTTGATAAAACCTCAAAAGCTTTCTTTATGCCTACTTTTACTTCCAACCTTTTATCGGTTAAGAGGGCCACTAATGATTTGAATTGTTATACTATATTTGGTCCTAATTGTGTTTGTTTTCAGGATATTGAGACTGGAAAGTTCTTGGAGAAGGACAAGCAAGTGGAGATCTCTATGTCCTAGAGAAAACCTCACCAAACCTATCTACTTCTTTAAAATCTTGTTTTGTTGTTAGTTCGAATATGGTGTGGCATGCTAGGCTAGGTCACCCACATTCTCGTGCTCTTCGTTTAATGTTGCCTAATATTTCTTTTGATAACTCAAGTTGTGAGTCTTGTATCCTTGAAAAAAATTGCAAGTCTATCTTTCCTAAATCGAATACTATCTATGAGCATTGCTTTGATTTAGTTCATTCTGATGTATGGACTTCACCATGCCTATCTAAGGATAATAACAAGTATTTTGTGACTTTTATTGACGAAAAATCAAAATATACTTGGGTTACCTTGCTTCCATCTAAAGATAGGGTATTTGATGCCTTTGTCAATTTTCGAAATTATGTTACTAATCATTTCAATGCCAAAATTAAGGTACTGAGATCTGACAATGGTGGAGAATATACAAGTTCAAAAAACACCTATCTAAGCATGACATACTACAACAAAATAGCTGCCCATATACGCCTCAACAAAATGGTGTGGCAGAGAGGAAGAACCGACACCTTATCGAGGTCGCGAGATCCATGATGTTCCATTCAAATGTTACCAAAAGATATTGGGGGTGATGCCGTAATGACTGCATGTTACTTGATCAACCGGACACCAACCAAAATTCTTCATAACTTATCTCCATTTGAAGTATTAAACAAATTTAAACCCTCTTTAGATCACTTACGCGTCTTTGGCTGTGTTTGTTTTGTGTTAGTCTCTGGAGAACAACGAAGCAAGCTTGATGCTAAGAGTACACAGTGCATGTTCATTGGTTATTCTACCACTCAAAAGGGGTACAAGTGCTATGACCCAACCACAAGTCGGTTATATGTCTCAAGAGATGTACAGTTCATGGAGAATGCTGGTTATTTCGACAAAAAGGATTGGAACAGCCTTAAGGATCTCTCCAGCTCACCTAACGACTGGGCCTCTAGCTTGAAGTTTCTCCCTAGACCATCTCGGTAACCCGTCTCTACCGACAAGTAATGTGCGGCCCGAGCCAAATCGAACACCTACCGAGGAGGGGCCAGAACATGATGGTGAGCCAGAGGATGCCTCATCCCCGGATAATGCTACTACTGAGCTTAGCCCTGCCAAGACTGGCGGCCATAGTGCCCCTCTGTTATCTACCGAGGAACACTTGGATGGAACCAACAAGGATGGAGACACTAGTGAGTTACAAGATGCGGTGCAGCCCACACAACCTACCCTGCGTCGGAGTGAACGTCTTAAATCTCAAAAGCGCGTCTACTACAATAGCCAAGCCGTCGCTCATCCTATCTAGGCTGTTTGTTCGCTTGAGCTGTTACCGACTGAACATCAAGCGTTCTTCGGCCAAGTTGATGCTAACTGGGTACCTCAGACCTCTGACGAGGCTAAAGACCACAAAGTGTGGTTAGATGCGGTCGATGACGAAACTGGTGCCATGATTCGAAATCACACGTGGGATGAAGCCGATCTTCCTAAAGGCAAGAAGGCGGTTAGCTCAAAATGGGTGTTCACTATCAAATACTTGAGCACAGGCGCTATTGAACGGCACAAAGCTCGACTGGTCGCACGAGGTTTCACCCAAACGTATGGCACCGATTATACGGAAACCTTTGCACCGGTGGCCAAACTTCACACGGTTCGGGTTGTGTTATCTCTCGTGGTCAACCTCACATGGTACTTGTGGCAGATGGACCTCAAGAATGCTTTTCTTCAAGGCGAACTGGACAAGGAAATATATATGACGCCTCCCCCGGGTCTTGAAAACATAGTGGCTCCCGGGAAAGTCTTGCGGCTTCGTAAGGCCATCTATGGTCTCAAACAGTCTCCACGCGCCTGGTATCATAAGCTGAGCTCCACACTTAAGGCTCATGGGTTTTGGCGGTCGGAGGCTGATCACACTCTCTTCACTCTTAAAACCTCCTGTGGCCTTGTTGTGGTGCTCATCTATGTCGACGACATCATTGTGATAGGGGATGACAAGGATGGTATTCATGACATTAAACAATCCCTCAAGTCTTTCTTTGACATTAAAGACCTTGGTGAACTCAAATATTTCCTAGGAATTGAGATCTGTCGTTCTCTGGAGGGCCTTTTCCTTTCCCAAAGGAAGTATACTATTGATCTCTTGGATGAAACAGGGAAGCTTGGTGTATCCCCGACTCCTACTCCACTCGATGAGGATTACCAGCTCAAGCGAAAGGGGGAGAGCATTCGGGCCAAAGAAGGCAAACCTCGAGATCCTATGGACGAGCCGTTCACCAATGTCACACGTTACCGTCGGCTTGTAGGTAAGTTAATATACCTTACAATTACATGACCTGACATATGTTATGCTGCGAATCAGGTTAGTCAACACATGAAGGCACCAACAAAGTATCAATGGAGCATGGTCGAGAGAATCCTTAGTTACCTCAAGGGAAGCCCGGGTCAAGGCATATGGATGGGCAAGAATGATCACACCGAGATAGTGGGCTATTGTGATGCTGACTATGCTGGAGATACCTTGGATAGGAAGTCAACTACTGGGTATTGTACGTTCGTTGGTGGAAACCTGGTCACATGGAAATCAAAGAAGCAAAAAGTGGTGTCTTGTTCAAGTGTCGAGGCTGAGTATCGGGCGATGAGGAAGCTAACACACGAATTGACTTGGCTAAAGGGATTGCTCAAGGATCTTGGCATCGACGCAAAGCAACCGATAACCATGCATTGCGACAACGAGGCTGCGATCCATATAGCCACAAACTCTGTCTTCCATGAAAGGACCAAGCACATCGACGTTGGTGGAAACCTGGTCACATGGAAATCAAAGAAGCAAAAAGTGGTGTCTTGTTCAAGTGTCGAGGCTGAGTATTGGGCGATGAGGAATCTAACAAACGAATTGACTTGGCTAAAGGGATTGCTCAAGGATCTTGGCATCGACTCAAAGCAACCGATAACCATGCATTGCGACAACGAGGCTGCGATCCATATAGCCACAAACTCTGTCTTCCATGAAAGGACCAAGCACATCGAAGTTGATTGTCACAAAGTTCGTGAGAAGATTGAAGAAGGAGTGGTATTGTCGTGTAACACTAGGAGTCAAGATCAATTGGCCGACATATTCACAAGTCTGCATGTCCCTATTGAGCAAGAGAACGTCGAGTGTGATCGGTCTTGTTCGTACAACCGTCCGTACGGTTATGAGTTGGACCGTCCAGACAAGTCCATGAGCCCGATCACCAAGACATGAATAAGAGGCCGAGTGTCTCCTCTACAAAGGCCCATGAGAAGAGAAGGATCGAGAAGAATTCTTGTAGCCGTTGGAGTCACATGTTTCCTTAAGGGAAACCTCGAGATGTCACTATCACTATAGGGAATTGTCCTCTCTCTCTCTCTCTTTGTGTCGTTATCAAGCTTGTAAAGGGTGTAGCCCTATTATTATTTTCTATTAAGGCTTCTAGCCGACATTGTAATACTACTATTCTAATAGAATCTCTTTTCTTCATTCTCTTTGTTCAACCTTATCTCTTCCCTACTCTCTCAATGATTTACTCTTACCATACTAAACTCACAGTTCTTCACTCTTGTTCCGCTTAAACAAACATGGTATCAGAGCAAGTTTTTCGATTCACCACTCTCTAAACTCACTCTTTCCATACTATGTTCGTTTACTCTCTAGAAAACTATATTCTCTCTCTCGCCATGGAAGCTGCAAAGCCGATAGTTACTCCGGTGGTCCTCAAAGGCGCTAACTATCTCTTGTGGAAAAGAACAACGAAGACCGCTCTTAGTGGCCGGGGACTCTGGATTCATGTTGAAACAAACCAACTCCCTAAGAAAGCCAATAAAGAAGACGGCAAAGAAGAAAAGGAAGAAGACAAGGAGGCTGAGCTCGAAAAGGAAATCAAATGGTTCCAAGAAGATCAGACCGTGCTTGCTATCCTCCAAAACTCGCTAGACGCGCCCATCTTAGAAGCCTACTCGTATTGTGAGACGGCGAAGGAACTATAGGACATGCTAGCTAAAGTGTACGGGAATGTTACAAACCTAACCCGTGTGTTTGAAGTTAAAAAGGCTATTAACAGCCTTCATCAAGAAGACTTGGAGTTTACCAAGCACTTTGGGAAGTTTCGGTCCTTATGGGCTGAACTCGAGATGTTCAGGCTGAGTACCATCGATCCGGCGACTTTGAACGAAAGGAAGGAGCAAGACAAAGTCTTTGGCTTGCTTCTCACCCTCAACCCTGCTTTCAACAATCTCATTAAGCACATACTCCGCGGTGACAAGCTTCCCACTCTCGATGACGTATGTGCTCAAGTTCAAAAAGAACAAGGGTCCCTCGGTCTCTTTAGTGGAAAGGGTGAGCTGATTACCGCTAACAAGGGAGTATACAGGCCGGATGAGAGGAAGACTGTGGTATGTGACCACTGTAAGAAGAAATGTCACGTGAAGGACAAGTGTTGGATCCTTCACCCACATCTCAAGCCGGCTAAGTTTAAGGCGAACCTATCGCATGAAGGTACAAGTGGTCAAGCACCCGGAACGGTGAACCAGGGAGAGACCATGGCTATGACCGCATCCTACGGAGACTTTGTGAGGAAGTCGGACTTGGAGGCTCTCATTAAATCCATCGCCGCACTCAAAGATTCCGATACCACCTTCTTTGCTTCTAAACCTAGTAAAATGCTTGTCATTGACTCGGGGGCTTCTCACCATATGATTAGCAACCCGAGTCTATTAGAGAATATTCAACTGGCTCTAGGTAATGTTGTTATTCTAATGGAGATAGAATTCATGTGAAAGGGGTCGGTAACTTGAAATTGTTTGAACAAAACTCTAAAGCGTTTTACATGCCAACCTTTACCTCTAATCTCCTATCGGTAAAGAAAGCAACTAATGATTTGAATTGCTATACTGTTTTTGGTCCTAATAGCGTTCATTTTCAGGATATTAAGACCGGAAATATACTTAGAGAAGACTTCACAAAGTCCCTCTAATTCAATCTCTTTTACCTCTTGTCTCTCGTCTAATAATAATAATGCACTGTGGCATGCTAGGCTAGGCCATCTCCACTCGTGCTCTTGAGTTGTTGTTGCCTAATGTTTCTTTTAATAGTTCTAGTTGTGAGTCGTGTATTCTTGGAAAACATTGTAGAACTGTGTTTCCTAAATCCTCTACTATTTATGAAAACTGTTTTGACTTAGTTCATTCAGATGTTTGGACATCTCCATGCTTGTCTAGAGATAACAACAAATATTTTGGGACATTTATTGATGAGAAGTCAAAAAATACTTGGTTAACGTTGTTGCCCTCTAAAGATCACGTGTATGATGCATTCATAAATTTCCAAACCTATGTTACTGATCATTTTAATGCCAAGATCAAAGTAATTAGGTCTGATAATGGAGGAGAATACACAAGTCACAAGCTCAAAGAACATTTATCTAGGCACGGCATTCTTCAACAAACGAGCTGTCCATACACTCCTCGACAAAACGGTGTGGCGGAAAGGAAGAATAGGCATCTTATGGAAGTGGCTAGGTCGATGATGTTCCATATGAATGTACCAAAGAGGTTTTGGGGAGACGCGGTCATGACAGCCTGCTACCTTATCAATAGGACGCCAACAAAAATCCTAAGCGAATTTACTCCATTTGAAGTTCTTACTAAGACTAAACCTTCATTAGACCATTTACGAGTATTTGGCTGTGTGTTTTGTCTTAATTCCAGGAGAACAGAGGAGCAAACTCGATGCAAAGAGTACCAAGAGTGTGTTTATTGGCTATTCCACTACACAAAAGGGCTACAAGTGCTATGATCCAGTCAACAGCCGCATGTATGTGTCTCGAGACGTCAAATTCATGGAGGATCAAGGTTACTAAGAGACGAAGGACTGGAATAGTCTCAAAGACCTCTCACATTCAACTACTGGTCGTGCAACAAACCTTCGGTTCCTCCTCGATCATCTTGGTGTCACCAAACCACCATATCCCGAGGTGTCTCTACCAAAACCACCATCCGATGGGCCTACAATATTACCGGAACCTCAGGGAACTCATGATGCTTCTCCTCCCCGTTCGGAGGAAACTATTCAAGAGCCAAGAGAGACACAATCCGAAGGAGCCTTGACTACACCTCCTGATCTATCACCTGACGATAGTACAGCTGAGACAGGCCAGCCCACACCATCTCCACCACCACTTCGGTGCAGTGAACGTTTAAAACAACCGCGGTGTAGTGAAAGGTTAAAGAATCAACGAGTCTACTACAACAATCAGGCTGTCGCCCACCCTATTCAGGCCGTGTGTTCGCTTGTGCTTATCTCCTCGGATCACGCTGCCTTCCTCGGTAAGCTTGATGAGCACTTTGTTCCTCAAACCTACGAGGAAGCTAAGCAATATAAGGAGTGGCTTGATGCGGTGGACGATGAAACGGCGGCTATGATCCGGAATCAAACTTGGGACGAGGCCTCCCTAAAGGTAAAAAGGCTGTCAGCTCCAAGTGGGTGTTCACTGTTAAATTCCTTAGCACTGGAGAAATCGAGCGCTACAATGCCCGCTTGGTTGCACGCGGCTTCACTCAAACCTATGGGCTTGACTATACGGACACCTTTTCTCCGGTGGCCAAACTCCACACAGTCCGGGTCGTCTTGTCCTTGGCCACTAACCTCTCTTGGGAGCTCTGTCAAATGGACGTCAAGAACGCCTTTCATCAGGGGGAGCTGACCGAGGAAGTCTACATGCATCCTCCATCGGGTTTAGAGCACATTGTTGCTCCAGGTAAAGTTCTCCGGCTCCACAAGGTGATCTACGGTCTCAAGCAATCTCCAAGGGCGTGGTACCACAAGCTCAGCTCTACCCTACGCACGAATGGTTTCAAGCGCTCTGAGGCTGATCTTACGCTGTTCACTCTCCGCACCAACGGTGGCCGAGTCATCGTTCTCGTCTATGTCGATGACATTATTATCACCGGTGATGATAAGGAGGGTATTTGTGCCACTAAGGCTCTTCTTAACTCTACCTTTGATATTAAAGATTTGGTGAACTTAAATACTTCCTTGGGATAGAAATCTCTCGCTCTCTGGAGGGATTGTTTCTTTCTCAAAGGAAGTATACACTTGACCTTTTACATGAGACATGTAAGATGGGAGCCAAACCGGTGTCAACGCCACTTGAGGAAGGTTACCAGGTCAAGCGAAAGGGGGAGAAGCCAACACCCGGTGCTCCAGTTAACAAGTCGCAAGAGCCATATGAAGATGTGGGACGCTATCGGAGGCTGGTGGGCAAGCTTATCTATCTACTGATCACAAGGCCGGACATATGCTATGCGGTGAACCAATTTAGTCAACACATGAAGGCTCCAACAAACTTTGACTGGCAAACACTCGAGCGGATCCTACGTTATCTCAAGGGTAGTCCAGGGCGAGGCATTTGGATGGGAAAGAACAACCACACGGAACTTGTCGGCTACTGTGACGTGGACTATGCTGGTGATACAATCGATAGGAGGTCAGGAAATTGTACGTTCGTTGGAGGGAACCTAGTAACCTGGAAGTCGAAGAAACAGAAAGTTGTATCTCATTCAAGTGCCGAGTCGGAATATAGGGCTATGAAGAAGCTAACCAACGAGCTCACATGGCTCAAAGGCCTTCTCAAGGATCTTGGAGTGGAGTTTGATCAACCAATCACTATGCATTGTGACAATAAGGCGGCGATACACATAGCAACCAACTCGGTCTTCCATGAAAGAACTAAACATATCGAGGTAGATTGTCATAAAGTGCGAGAAAAGATCGAGGAAGGTGTAGTCTTACCTTGTTACACGCCCAGCAAAGACCAATTGGCGGACATCTTCACAAAGGCCACTAGTCCTCAAATTTGCGAATACATCTCCAGCAAGCTTGGACTAGTAGATCCTACACACCCATGAGAAACTCCTCTAAANATCAAACTTGGGACGAGGCCTCCCTAAAGGTAAAAAGGCTGTCAGCTCCAAGTGGGTGTTCACTGTTAAATTCCTTAGCACTGGAGAAATCGAGCGCTACAATGCCCGCTTGGTTGCACGCGGCTTCACTCAAACCTATGGGCTTGACTATACGGACACCTTTTCTCCGGTGGCCAAACTCCACACAGTCCGGGTCGTCTTGTCCTTGGCCACTAACCTCTCTTGGGAGCTCTGTCAAATGGACGTCAAGAACGCCTTTCATCAGGGGGAGCTGACCGAGGAAGTCTACATGCATCCTCCACCGGGTTTAGAGCACATTGTTGCTCCAGGTAAAGTTCTCCGGCTCCACAAGGTGATCTACGGTCTCAAGCAATCTCCAAGGGCGTGGTACCACAAGCTCAGCTCTACNATTTTTAATGAGGTGATCCTTTACGGGTTACAAGCTTAGCCATTTCACTTGGCTAAGCTTGAGGGGGAGTATTGAGCAAGAGAACGTCGAGTGTGATCGGTCTTGTCCGTACAACCGTCCGTACGGTTATGAGTTGGACCATCCGTACAAGTCCATGAGCCCGATCACCAAGACATGAATAAGAGGCCGAGTGTCTCCTCTACAAAGGCCATGAGAAGAGAAGGATCGAGAAGAATTCTTGTAGCCGTTGGAGTCACATGTTTCCTTAAGGCAAACCTCGAGATGTCACTATCACTATAGGGAATCGTCCTCTCTCTCTCTCTTAGTGTCGTTATCAAGCTTGTAAAGGGTGTAGCCCTAGTATTATTTTCTATTTAAGGCTTCTAGCCGACATTGTAATACTACTATTCTAATAGAATCTCTTTTCTTCATTCTCTTTGTTCAACCTTATGTCTTCCCTACTCTTTCAACGATTTACTCTTACCATACTAAACTCACAATTCTTCACTCTTGTTCCGCTTAAACTAACAGTCCCAAGGTTTGTAACTACATTCACAACAAACGTGGCCTTGTAGACATCACACGACCTTGATCGACCTCTAATCCGTAGACATCACACTCTTTTTCCCTTGACTTAGTTTTGTTCCATGAGGTTTTCTAAGCCAAGGTTTTTAATGAGGTGATGCATCACGGGTTCCAAGCCTAGCCATTTCATTCAGCTAAGCTTGAGGGGGAGTATTGATCAAAGTTGTGACCGTACCATCCATACTGTACAGACACCGGATCAGGCCTACCATCACAAGGGCCGAGTATGGTGACTAGAAGAGAGGTGTATGTGCTCGGCCCATCAAGAGAGTCTAGAAATATCTATTCTAGCCATTGGCATAGAAGAGGACGAAGAAGTCACATGTCTCACAAGACAAGGACATGTCGCTATCACCTTGGGCCCCTATATCTCTCTCTTAATGTCGCTATCCTTAGTTTCTAATTTTAGTCTTATTACCCTAATTCTATTCTCTATTTAAAGCTGTATGCATACATTTGTAAGATTCTATTCTAGTGGAACCGATTCTATCTTCTCATATTCTCTTTGTTCTTACTCTCTTTCTCTCTCTTTACTCTACCAAACTCTCAAGTCTTCCGCTAATTCTAACATTATGATCAAGTCTATCACCCTAGTGAAGCTGAAGAAGGATATAGAGTCTCACATGAGTAGCCAACTGATCCTAACAAGTCCAAGGAGTGGACTAAGGAAGAAAAACCAATTGATGGAGATGAAGAAAAAAAGGAAATCCTTGACGAAAAAGGAAAATTCTCTTTTACAAAAACACAAGGTAGCCCTATTCCTCCTTTACAAGATCACGATTTGGGAGAGGCCCTAGAAGCCATAGAAGAACTTGAAGAAGATTTGGTGGGAGACAAGCTACAAGTTTCCTTGGAAGCCGAAAGCTTCAACCATAACTCGCTCAACCACTCTCGAGAAGAAGATGAAGCAAACCTTACAAAGGATTGTTTTGCTACAACCACACTCTATGCTCCACCACCACGAGACCTAGAAGGTCTAGGAAAGGGAGAAGCGGAGCAGCCAACCGCGAATAGTACTGCTGAAACAAGAGAAGAAGATGAACTTAAGGAACCACTAGATGCCCACATTGGAGAAAGATCCAAGAAATCTTGGATAAGGACAACCTAATCTCCTCACCTTGCTTGAGAAAGAGAGCTAGCGTCGAGCCAACGACGTTAAACAAGCGCGCTACTTGGGAGGCAACCCATGTCTAGTAAGTTCAAACATAAGGGTTTCATATTTTTACATTTTAGTTTCAGGTTTTTTTTTAAACAAAAAAAAAGAAAATAGAAAAGCAAAAAATAAAGGGAGAAGAAGAAGAAGGTCCATGGATTGGCAACACACTATGACTAGTGGCAAGTACCACCTATTGACCGGCCATGTTCAACATGTCTGAAGCAATCCGATGGCAACGGATCAATCACAATTTTTATGTGATCGATGCCGAGAGTCCCCACTAGTTGTACCAACCGTAGCCGATGCCATGTCCCACGCACCACGACCGACGTACTGTGTACCATGTCCAATGTACCGTGTACCATGCCCCACCGTGCCAGCAGCTATCGTCCGCGACCATTCATCCGTGTACCACGAGACAACTCGAACCACCAGCATTCTCACCACCAACCATCACCATCATCAT
Source organism: Camelina sativa (assembly GCF_000633955.1). NCBI lineage: Eukaryota > Viridiplantae > Streptophyta > Magnoliopsida > Brassicales > Brassicaceae > Camelina > Camelina sativa. Next base: position 4,811,899 of record NC_025693.1, read on the forward strand.
TATTATTGATGGTTTTAGCTTTTTGTTTCAAGGAGGATGCATTTAGAGATATATCAAAACACAATTCGAATGAAATTAGCCTAGTTCATACTCGATGTCAAGCACCAAAGGAAGTACAAAGGTTAGTCACCACATTTTCATACCACAGCCGACCTCTAAGACAAATTTTGGGTAACTTTAAAATTTCTAAGAGTCGACACAACATCATTCCATCAAGGTGACATTGTTCTTAAACCCTAAATGTTTCTTTATAATTTTTAATTCTCAACTCTTTCTTTTTTCCCACCGAGGACAGTGTGATTTAAGTCTGGGAGGAAGGATGTTCCATTCTATACTAATGCTACTTTCTATTTTGTTTACTTGAGACATTTTTCCACCTTTTACATCTATAATTTTGACACTTTTATTGAGTCACATTTTTTTTATTGAGTCAAAACTAGTAGGAGATTATGATCTTATTCTAACGGTTTATTTGATTTGGATTAACACTCTTATGACTCTTGATTATGCTTGACAACAGAACCAAAGTTTGGAGAGACTGTGAGCCGACTCAACAATCTCCAAAGTCCATATTCGATGGATATTCGGATGATCTAACGTTGTCTCTAACTTTTATAGGACCTAAACCGGACTTAATTATCAAGCCCTGGGATTTGGTATACATTAGACTAGATCTATACATTCAAGCCACACAAGACATTGCACTTCTTCAAAAGTATGTTCCCCTCTCTCTTCCCTTCGAAACTATAAAAAAACAAAAGAGAAAAGAAAAGAAAAGAAAAAAAGAGAGAAGAAAAGAATAAGGATATAGGTAGCAAAGAAGTGGACCAATGGATGTCGCGTAAACCCGTGCATACTTTGGATTTCATGGAAACCTGTCTAAGAAAAAAAAAAAAAAAAGAAGAGCAAGAGATCTATAAAAAAAAATGATACCTTAGAAAATTATGGAGAAATAGATTCCTTGGAAGTGAGAAAAGGGAGAGGAAAGGAAAGGAATCATACGATTAAAGTCTTGGCTTGAAGAGAGTCAACAAGCCATTGATCGATCTTCCCTTGGTAAGATTTCACTTTTTATCATTGCTTAATTTATGTGAAGAGATGACAATGGAGATTCTAGAAACTCCAAAGAATTGTGGGATTAAGGAGCATTGATGATTCTCATGGGAGATTAAATATGTAAGTTCCAAATATCAAGGCGAAGAAGAGTGAAAAGACAATATCCCCAAAGATAAGTGAATTCCCATTATTTTCAAAACCTCTTTTCGATGACTTTATTTTGATTATTTGCTTGAAGATAAGCAAAGTCTAAGTCTGGGGGAGTTGATAACATCATTATTTTACCCATTTTAGCTATAGTTTTAGTATGCATTTAGGAAGAGTTAGATATGATTTCAAGGCTTTAATGTCTATTATCAAATATTTTATGTTTCAATAAGGTTTTTACAGGTTTTATAGCAAAAAGGACCAAAATACAAGGAACATACGTTTCAGGACAGATTTAGAGCTTTACAGTACGGGCCGCTTTTGAAAAACTTCAAAACTCACATTTTGACGTGCTTGGTGTCTATGGAAATATGGAAGAGTCATCTTTCTCCTCGAAGTGAAATCAAGTCAATCCGTTCACTCAACAGGAATTTATGCCCGATTTACCGAGATGTATTATAAACCAACGTAAAGAGAAACATCTAGCCGATGAGCTTTTAGTGAAGGCCTGACCAGAAAACATCACGGCGGTACATTCCAAGCCTTCACCACGTTCCAGAACCTTCCTACGCTGCCTCTTGTTCTGCACTAAACAAGAAAAGACGTTTCTATCCTTACAAAACCCTAAGCCTTCAAAAACCCTATAAATACTCATCTAAACCTAGGGTTTAGAGTGTGCACAATTTGGACCAGCCAAGAGACACGACCAGAGGAGCAGCCAACGACCAGAATCTCTCTCTCGTCCCTCTCTCAAAGCTTTGAAGTTCACCAATGATTTTCTATTCTATTTGCTTTGTTCTTTGTTTCTAAAGGGAGAAGATCCTACAACTTTTTTTTACAATTATTGAAGTAATATCTAAAACCCTTTTCTCTATTTATTCTTCTATGTTTATGAATTATATAAACTTTGCTTTGATGATTCGCTTAAACATGCTAGAGTAGTTTTCTAGTTGGGTTTAAAGGGATAATCAAAGAAGGGAGATGATCTTAGTTTAGGTGGCAATTTTTAGGGTTTGTTAGATTTATATTATGTTTATTCAATGCTTTAATTCTAAGTCTTTGCTTAATGCTTTATGTTAGCCTCATGAACTAACTATGATCTAAAGTGTGTGTGCGTCGCCAAAAACTTGCATGTGTGCTTGACCTAGCTTAGATGTGTGTCGTGTCATAGGAAGCACATACCACTTACCTATGGAACATCATGGATTAGAATCGAACTTGTTTTAAATGCTTTGATCTACGCGTTGTTGCCTGCGACAGTTGAGTAACAGAGTATATGGATCTTAGACGGTTAGCTTGTGATCTATAAGTTAATGGTTCATTCGTGTTTTGTAGTCCGAGTCTTAGATAAACATACTAACTCTAAACTTTCTTAGATAGATAGATCATTGATCCCCTGCGATTTCCCCTTAGATAGATAGATCATTGATCCCCTACGATTTCTCTTGATGTCCAACGCTTTTCTTATTTATTTTACTTGTTCTATTTACGTATATTTGCTTACTTACGATTGTGACAACCAAAACCCCCATTTTATTGAGTCCTAGCCTTACATCTCTTCCGACGGATTCTCTAACCAACAACTCTCTTTCTCTGTGAGATCGATCCTTAAATACTACTACCGATTAGCTGTGCACTTTCAGCCGTCGTGTGGTTTTTTTAAGGTAAAAGATTTGGAGTGAAAAACACACACATCAAAATTGTTTTTATGTAATCCGCTGTTGTTTGATTGAGGCTATGTTGCTAGTGAGTATGGGATCACTAGATATTAGGATATATATAAAAATAAAAAAAAAAACGGGTTGGATTGTTTGAAAAACTTAAATAAACAAACTAAAACTACTATAACATGATAAAATTAAAATATTTTTAAAATAAATAATAAACAACTATTGATCTTACATATCCTTAATTAAAAAAATAATTCAAACGACAATCTAAAATTTTTTAAAATCATCACAAATTTTTCTATTTTTTTTTTGACAATTGTCAAATTCTTTTCGACCTTGTCTAGATCATGTTAAAGTCTAACTTTGAGACAAAGATTTATATAATAACATGTTTCATGATCACGTTAATGATATATTTGGCACTTGTTAACATCTTAAATTAAGAACTTGACATGTGTCATGAACATTAATCACTAACTTTGAAAACAAAATTTAACAATTTTTATAATAAAATTGTTAATTTAATTTTTCTAAATTTTTTTGACATGTTTCAGAATCTTATCGATAGACTCAACATGTGTCGCGTTCATGGTGAGGACTAACTTTGAAACCAAAGTTTATGTATATCTTATTATATAAATACAAAAAAAAAAATCTAGTAGAATTAGCTTAATAATTAGAATTTAGATTTAATATTTTTTTGAATAAAAATAATTGTCACTTAGCATTGGCTAATTTGAGTTAATGTTCTATAGTTCTTGACAAAAAAAATATATATATATGTTGTTAGTTATGTATAAATTTCTTTTTTTTATTATAAATCTAAAACTTTTATAATTTTTATTATTATATATTTTAGTAAAATTAGAATTGACACGTATCGATATCTTAATCAATACAATTGACAAGTGTCATAATTTTGTTAATAAGTAATTTTAAAGCCAAGCTTTATAATATATATATATATATATATATATATATATATATCTATTTATTTATTTCTTATTACTATATGTTTTATGTTTCCATTAGAGTTATTATTACGGTAGCATCATTTTAATTTTTCTTTTTATCCCGATTATTATTTGTTTTACAATAATTTTCACCATTTGAAAACGGCCTATGCTCGAGACCTACTTCCGGAAGCAGAGATGCAACCCTTTGCGAAGGGCATTAAGAACAAGGTTTGGTCTCTTCAAACAGTTCCTAAGATAAAAGCGTTCTTGTGGAGGGCAGTTAGTGATGTGCTACCAGTATCTGATTTGATATCTAAAAAAGGAATTAAGCTGGATTCCAGATGCCAAGTTTTTGGTAAAGAAGGAGAATCAATCAATCATGTCTTATTACCTGTGTGTTAGCAAGGCAGGTTTGGGCTTTAATGGCTGCCTGTCTCCTCTAGATGGTTTTGACGAGCTTTCAGTGCACTCAAACTTTCACTATCTCTACACATCATCAAAGACCACAAGCATTCCTATTGAGATCAGAAGGCTCTTCCCTTGGATACTCTGGCGGCTCTGGAAGAATAGAAATTCTTTCTTCTTTGAAACAAAAATGTTTGATCCTCTTGATACAGTGACAAAAATTAGAGAGGATGCAGAGCAATGGAGTTTATCCCAACAGGTTGATCTTGAATGTGAAATGATAGAAGAAGCTGAGGATCAAAGGGAAGTTACTAATGTCAGTATATTTTTACCATATTTAAGGCCTTGTTTAGTTCATATTTTGCATCATATAGAAGTGTTTCCTTAGGTTTTATAGCCATTTATGTCCAAATATGCATTTAGGATGTTTAGAAGTATGCATTGCATACATTTGTGCATTTGGAGTATTATTAGGTGTTATGGAGCTCTAAAAGGGTAAGGAAGGACTTGGTGTTATTTCTGGAGCTAAACAAGAGGATTGGAAGTATCAGGAAGGGAAAAGTAGGCACTCGACCATACCACTCGAGCAGGCACACGATTGAGTACATGGTCGGATTCATAACGAGCTTCTCAAAGATCCATTCGAATGAAAATCTTCCGTTGCGATTCAGCTTCAGCCTTCTTGGTTAAAGTTGTTGTAAATCGAGTTATATTTCCAATGTCGGTGGTCTCAGGTCAATCGGAGCTGTCGTTCAAGAGTTATTCTTGTTTTACTAAACCGATATCATTCCAGATCGAAGACTGGAGTTACTTGACGGACCAACCACTCGACCATGCACTCGACCGAGCATGGTCGAGCACTTCCAACTACTGATCATAAATCACCAAGAGGCCGAGTCGTGTCCGTACAGTCGTCCGTACAATGTTCGATAAGGCCGAATCCTACCAAGACATATTAAAGGGAGTAAAGGCCTGGTCATCTAAGGCCCATAAGAAGGATCTAGAAATCTCATTATAGCCGTTAGAAGATAAGGAGGGAGCATAGTCATGGGTTGGCTTCATCCTAGGAGACCATGACCGGTCACTATCACCGTTGGGATCACCCCTCTCTCTCTATTTATGTCCTTATCACCTAGTTGTCGACTAAATGTGTGTAGCCCTAGTTTTTGTTCCTCTATTTAAAGGTTGTAGCCGACATTGTAATCCTTACACTAATGGAATTCTATTCTACCATTATTCTCTTTGTTCTTCACTCATTCCACTCCTCTCAATCTCACATTTCTATCTTCACTTCCGCTTAAACTAACATCAGCCGCCTTTGTATTTTGGCCTCTAGCTATTTTAGGGTTACCCCTTCCCCCTATGTAAAGCCTTTTACCCTGCAGCCGTCCAAGACATGTCATAAATAGATTTTTGCCATTTTAGCTGCTTTTACTTTATTGCATCATCTCTTATCTTTTCTAGGATTTTCATAGATTTGTAACCTTCATAACTTTGAATCTATTGAGTATTTGCTTTCACTTCTTTGTATTAAATTGTTCATCTCTCTCTTATCTATATGATCATGTCTGTTTTAGAAATTTCTGGGTTTGTGTTCTTCATGATGATTTTAGATCTGATTAGTGGCTTAGGATCTTAGAGATGGGATTGGTTGGTAAAGAGTTATGTTTATCTAGTTTGTTTAAGCTTGATTGTTTATAGATCCTTTCTGGGTTAGATGTGCTCTATGCTGTTATTATATCTGAGAGGGTAAGAATAGATCTTAAGCTTCCTTGCATCATACCAATGTTTAGGTTGTTAGATAAAGCTAATGATAGAATTTATCATGCTTAACCTAAGAGATTGGATGTTTAAGGTGATTTTTGACATTTAATGATCTGGAGTTTATTGCCTGTTTAGTATGGTTTCACCAATGAGAGTTGGGTTAGGATGTTACTAAACTTGATTGCTATTGTTATGAGAATGGATTAACAAGTATTAGAAGATCATTGTCTAGGGATAGCTTTTATGAAGTTTGTTAAACAATCTGGGGAAGCTTAGCTTGATACCAACCAATTAACCCCATCTCTAGGACCTATTTGCTCATTGTTTGTTACTGCTTTCATATTTAATCATTTGTCATCATTTATTTTGCATCTCTGTTCTTTGTTTTGCTTCTGTTCTTATGTTATGCATCACTCGACCAAGTGTTCGACCTTGCACTCGACCGAGCACTTACTCGAGCGCCAATTTACTTCCTTGTTCATGTTCTGTTTCATTCCAGTTTGCTCTTAATTGCATTTGTTAGTATTTTTCTCTTGCTTAGCATAGTTTATTGCACTTGTTCTATAGTTTAATTCTGCATTAGTATTGTCTTAAGTTGCCTTAGTTCATTGCATTTACATTTCTGTCATTAGGTTGTTAGAAACAAACCAACTTGATATTTGGCTTAACTTGAATGCATTGATCACATCTTGACTGCTTGCATAATCACTCTTTATGGATTGACATCCTTTATGCTACAACATCATAAGGGTATTGAAACACCTTGCATACATTCTGATCATCCATACTTATGTCTGTTTGTTTGATTGCATCATCCATTTATTCATAAGTAAGCCTTTAAAAAGTTCATGTTTCAGTTACTAAATGGAAAGCTCCACCTGCTGGCTGGTTAAAATGTAACATCGGCATCTCTAGAGGCCAAAAGAACTCTCTTTCAGGTGCAGCCTGGTTCCTAAGAGATGAGCATGGTAAGGTTCTTATCTATAGCAGAAAAGCAATCATGGGATCTTTGAATAGAGAAGAAGCAGATATTCAGGGCTTCCTATGGGCGATTGAAAGTATGATCAGCCATAAACATAAGGAAATTATTTTTGTCTTTAAATCAGCTGAGCTTGTTGGTGGGATCTTAAGACCTAAAGCATGGCCTTCTTTCGCACACTAACAATCAGAAATGTTGCTGCGATTAACTAGAATACAAGACTGGAGAGTACAGCTAGAGAAACCATCCAAAAACAGAGGAGCTTCTCTCATAGCTTAAAGTGTTGCATATTATGCTTTATCGCAATCTTATGTAGCCACTGGTTTTCCAACCTGGTTACATGAGAAACTCTTTTCCTCTCTTTAGTATTTGGTTTTTGTCTTCCTTTTAGCTAAAAAGTGTTTAGAACTTACTTTTTCGAGGGATAAGTTAGTTTTTTTTAATCACTTTCCTTTAATAACTTTTGATCAGACTACAAAGTTACCTATTGTAATCCTTTCTTATATGAATAGAAAATCTAGAAGACAAAAAAAAGAAACGGCGGAAAAGAAGACAAAAGTGGCGAACAAATGCCCGCCCATTACGCATTTGTTGTTTGCGATGATAGTCTCTTCTTCTGTAAGGCGGACAGAGATCAATGCCGGGTTATTTTAGATATCCTCAAACAGTATGAATCTGTTTCGGGCCAACAAATAAATTTTTCAAAGTCTTCGGTCCAGTTTGGTCACAAGATTGAGGAGCAAACAAAGGCAGAGCTCCAGGAGGTTCTCGGGATTACAACGTTGGGTGGGATGGGGTCATATCTAGGGTTACCTGAAAGTTTGGGTGGGGCTAAAACCAAGGTCTTCTCTTTCGTCCGAGAACGGATCCAGAGTCGGACAAATGGTTGGACAGCAAATTTGCTTTCGAAAGGGGGAAGGGAAGTGATGATAAAATCAGTTGCTACTGCGGTTCCGACGTTTGTGATGTCATGTTTTCGGACAGCAAACTTACTAGTGCAGTTGCAAATTTTTGGTGGAGCACTAATGGTCAGTCGGGGGGCATGCATTGGCTGGCATGGGAAAAATTGTGTGTTAGTAAACAGTTGGGTGGACTCGGTTTTAGAAATGTGGATGATTTTAATTCGGCTTTACTGGCCAAGCAACTGTGGCGTCTGATCACTGTTTCGGACTCACTGTTTGCTAGGGTCTTTAAAAGTAGATACTATAGGAATACGCATCCTTTGGATCCTATGAGGTCATACTCTCCCTCCTATTGATGGAGGAGTATATGTTCCGCTCGCTCTCTGGTAAATAAAGGGCTAATTAAACGGGTTGGCTCCAGGGACACCATTTCCATATGGTCTGACCCTTGGGTACCGGCTCAATTCCCGAGACCAGCTTTAAGTAAGGGCCTGATAAAGGACCCTTCTCTTCAAATGAATCAGTTAATTGATCAACAGACAAATTCTTGGCGCATGGATATGCTTAATAAGCATTTTGATCCACTAGATGTTGCATTTATAGGGGCTATTCCTTTGGGTGGTAACCAGAAGGATGATCCCTTCGGTTGGCATTTCACGAAAACAGGGTTGTATACTGTTAAATCAGGATACCACACTCCACGGCATGATGTGATTGGGACTTTTGCGGCACCTGGCTCTGGCCCAGAAATAACCGCTCTCCTTGCTACTGTTTGGAGGGTCCGGTGTCCTCCTAAACTTCAACATTTTATGTGGCAAGTTTTATCTGGATGTATTTCGGTTTCAGCAAATTTGGGGCGACGGGGTATTGCTTGTGATATGGGTTGTGCAAGGTGTGGGGCGGATGCAGAAACAATAAATCATGCACTCTTTGTTTGTCCTCCGGCCCGTCAGGTTTGGGCTTTAGCACATGTGCCAGTGGGGCCTATTTCTTTCTCGACGGATTCAGTGTATACCAATGTTGACAATTTCTTAGGGAAGCAGAATCCAGGGGCTCAGATCACGGCTTTCCCTTGGATTATGTGGTACATTTGGAAAGCTAGGAATGCATGCGTTTTTGAGAATATTAAGGAGCGACCGGAGGAAACTGCTAGGATAGCTGAAAGCGAAGCTTCAGCGTGGCAGCTGGCTCAGGTAGAGGTCGATCAAGAGGCTTTGCCCTCTATCCCGGTCTTTCCAAGGATATTAGGCAGGGGGGCTTCTGCTTCCCTCCCAACGGCCTTTTCAGGATATCGATGCTTCATAGATGGATCTTGGAAAGCAGGGGATACGTTTGCAGGTGCTGGATGGTGCTGTACCTCGATACATACTCCATCGCCGTTTTTGGGAGCCAAGAATTTTCGTCGAAGCTTGTATCCTTTACACGCTGAAGTTGAAGCTTTCCTTTGGGCGATGCGCTGCATGATCGACCATGACTTCAGAGAGGTGGCTTTCTACACAGACTGCTCAGATTTGGTGAAGATGGTGTCTTCTCCTTCCGACTGGCCAGCGTTCTCGGCATATCTCGACGACATCAGGATTGATAGGGAGGAATTATCTTCTTTCTCTTTATCTTTAGTTTCTAGAAATGCTAATGTAAGTGCGGATTCATTGGCACGCCAAGCGCGTATATCTCCGCATCATGTTATGTTTGTAAATAATTTCCCCCCTAATTGGCTCGTTTGAGCTGATCTGTTGTTGACAAAAAAAAAAAAAAAAAAAA
>NC_025693.1:4821749-4877789 GCF_000633955.1 Camelina sativa
AAAAAAAAAAAAAAAAAACGCTAATAAATAAGTATGGAATATATCAATTTTTGGTATTTATGTATAAATAAATCGAAAGACCTTTTATTATTAAATTGGTTTTGACTTTTAACAATTAAAAAGAAGAAGAAAATATCCATTTTTGAGAATAAGAGTTTTATTTATTTATTTATATATACAAAAAAAATCTCAGCTTACACGGATATAAAAAAGCCACGGGTAGTAAACTAGTAATAAGTAGTCGATACTAGTTGCTTCGATTGATGTCGGCTGGTACAATTGTGATGTTCACTTTGTTAAGTAATTTAATCAGTTTACAGATTTCGAACTTTGACTCATATAAGAATATTTGACTAGAAAGATTGTTTATTATATATTTCTTAGTTTGCAAAAGTCTCTATTAATTATTTAATAATTTCTGGGATTATGAACAGTGATATCGTTTCTTATTTTCCATGCATTATTTAAAATATAGATATTGATATTATAGGTCTTATTAGAGTTGGTTTGCATCCACAAAAAATAGATGGGATTCTCATAATGTTAATAAGGGTATTTTGGTTATTTCGGCGACGAACCGACATAATATTCTATAAATACGAGCATACGACATTTGAGAGAAGGGGGAGGAGAAACTGTTAGAGAAACGATAGAAAATTAACGGCTAACTCGTTGATTTAGTAAATTGGACGAACCACAGAGTTCGTTCGACTTTATCGAAATTAACTCGCGTCTTGTTAGCTCGTCGAGACACATTTTGTAGTTTGGTCTTTGACAAGCCTCGGCTTATATTTATAAAAAAAAAATGGTACTTTTTACTCAGACACTATACTTTAATTGTGACTCGATTTAGACATCAACAATTTGACATGTCAGGTAGGAGGAACCAAGTCCAAGTCTTCTTTGAAATTAAAAGACATACCTACAAATAACTCAGTAAGATGATTGGACAAACTAACAACAGCAGATCAACCATGGAAACAGGATTGGCCGGAGGAACGACCACGCCTACAACGGATTAGGATGGACTAACTCTCCTTCCAACCCTGACTGCTCCCAGGGAGACTGCGACCACGGAAAGCCCGGGAATTCATTCAACAAGCCTTGCAAGCCCATCGGAAACCAAGGCAACCCTCAACCCAGCACCACTTGCGTTGTTCCAAGGCTCGTCCATTTCCAGCATTGACGAACTGTTACGCGGGATAATAAGATGCCTCGATCAGCAAAAGCAGAGAGCCAACAACTGTCTAGACGCCCTAACTGCAGCTTAGGCCAATTCTCAAGAGGAAATTAATCATCTACATGCTGCCCGACGAGTCCCAATCGACCCAAGCACGTCGAAGTGACAGCAAGGCCGTAGTTGAGAGTTAATAGACCGGAAGACCGTCCATCCGCAAACATTGGTGGGATGGTGGGATGAACGAAGATCCAAAAGATAGAGAAATAAGGAAAATCAAACAATAGATGCGGGATATAACGACAACGTTTCATAAAGCGACGAGTAAAGCCCCATAATTGGACTTGGTACTCAAAGCCTCTCGGCAAACACCTTTCTCTCGAAGCATGGTAACTATGCTAGTGTGACAAACGATTAAACCCAGGTTGGGGTACTACGATGGAACAATTGACCCACGTGATTTCCTCTTGACCTTTGAAGTGACACTTGGCCCACTTCAGTTCAGTCCCAAAGAGTACGATGCCGGTTCATGTCAAGTGTTTGCCGAGCATCTAACAAGATTGACGTTAAGTTGTTTCTCTCTTTTACCGTCCAGGTCGATCGACAATACTCAAGACCTAATGACCACATTTCTGAATTAATTCTCCGTCCTAATGAAAAACAAGAATTTATACACCGACCTTTGGTCGTTAACCCTAAGAACCAAATAAGTCACTCTCATTGTTCATTGGGTGTTTCAAAGACATCGTCGTCCTTATCTCTATACCGGATGCAGCGAGAATCGTCGCAGTCAAAAATGTGTAGGGGTACAAGTCTCGGTTTAAAGAGGAATTGGCGGATGCTCAGTGCCAAGCCTGAAAGCATATCAAAGTTGAAAAGAAAAAGGTCGTCTTTGCCAAGAGGCACACATCAGCAAAGAGTATGGTTGCAAAGGAGCAAGTAGTACCGGTGGCCAAAAATGAACATGTTGAGCCTCGCCAACATTTCAACCAAAACTAAGATCGCACTCGGCGAATCTTCGCGGTAAGTGGAGGAGCTCAGCAGGCTCAGCCTTGGAATAAGTATGTCCAAAGTTAGGACGCAGAAGGTAACACCTCCCAGTACTGTGAGTACCACAAAAGCAACACACATGCAACCAAAGAATGTCTTTACAAAAACGACGGAATAACGATAGTCAGACATAAGCAAGCCAACCAGGCCAGGGACCAGAAGTCAGAATCAGACAGCCGAGAGCATCGCCCGAAAGTTCATTCAAGATCAAAGGCAGCTCGATGATCAAGTTGACAACGAGCCGGAAGAATCAGACGAAGAAGGACAGGGAAAAAGACCTCATACCTATCCTCAACAAGAACAACTCCGACCAGAATCCAGGCGACAAATCAACATGATTATGGGAGGTCAGACAGGATGCAACGACTCAGTTCATTCAATTAGGAATTATACCAAAAATGCCGAGATGACCAGATCATGGCCGCCCAAGAATACGTTCCCAGATACAGCAGTATCTTTCAGAAAAAACGATTTGGAGGGACTAGACTTACTGCACAGTGACCTGCAGGTCATTGAACTCCTCATCAGCGAAAGTCAAGTAACAAGGATCCTCGTCGACACTAGAAGATTCTGGAACAAATTGGCACAAATGGAAATTAGCGAGCATGACATCAAATCTGACTGCCACTCTTTGACCGAATTTGACGATTACTTTATCTTGACTATCAGAACGATTGAAGGAATGGCAAAATATTCAGGCTTCATTGTCATCGACAAGCCAACGATAAACAATGTCATCTTTGGCACCTCATTGATCCATAAGATGAACGCTGTCCCATCCACGTACTACCAGTGCGCCAAGTTCCCAACTCAAAAAGACATATGCACTGTGCGAGGCAATCAGCAGGTCGCACGATAGTGTTTCCTTATCGAGCATACCTCAAAGAAGTTATAGCAATAACAATGAGGGGCTGGAGTCGATAATGCCGCACCGACCTACGGAAAACCGATTAATCCCGCAGAGGTAAACATCAATGAGACTGATTAATCCCGCTGCATACATATTGGGACAGAAATAACCCCAGAAATGTGTAACGAATTGCCCTGTTTTTTAGAGTAAATTTGACAACCTTTGCATGGCAGTAGCCGATATGACGGCCATTGATCCGAAGATCACTACAGATGAACTGAACACTGATCCGACATATAAGCCAACTAAGCATAAAAGACGAAAGTTGGGTCTGGAATCATTGCAATCAGTAAACGACGTGGTGGAGAAACTGCTCGGTGCCGGGTCGATCGTGGAAGTCAATTATCCCAAGTGGTTAGCAAACCTAGTGGTTGGCAAACCTAGTCGTCGTCAAGAAAACGAATGGGAAGTGGAGGGTCTGCTTTGATTTTACGGACCAGAACAAGGCATGCCCAAAGGGTAGTTTCCCACTACCAAGAATCAGCTCGTCGAAGCAATCGCGGGCAATGAGTTTATTACCTTCATGGATGTGTTTTCTCACTATAACAAAATTCTTATGCATAAGGACGACCAGGAGAAGACCTCATTTATCACCAACCGGAGAACCTATTGTTACAAAGTCATGCCCTTTGGCCTAAAAAACGTATACGCCACTTATCAGTGATTGGTAAACAAGATGTTTACGGATCAACATGGCCGAACCATGGAAGTATATATCAACGACATGCTCTTCAAATCACTACACGCTGATGAGCACATTGCCCACCTTCGACAGTGCTTTAACGTGCTGAATAAATATAGTATGAAGTTGAACCCGACAAAGTGCACCTTTGCAGTAAAGTCAGGTGAATTCCTTGAATATCTGGTGACCCAGCGAGGCCTTGAGGCTAACCTAAAGCAAATTAAAGCCATTATTGATCTACCATCACCGAGAAATGCGAGGGAGGTTCAACGCCTGACCGACCAGATCGTTGCTCTGAATTGTTTCATTTCAAGATCGACCGACAAGTTTCTTCCGTTTTATCAAAGTCAGGTAAAGTTTGAATGTAGTGAAGCTTGTCAGGACGCGTTAAAATGACTAAAAAATTACCTCTCTACTCTGCCGATCCTCACGAAGCCCGATCACGGCGAGAAACTCTTCCTTAATATCGCGGTATCAACATCTACAGTCAGCGGGGTGCTAGTAAAAGACGACCGAGGAGAGAAACGACCAATTTTTTGAGTAAGCAAGTCATTCGAAGACGCCAAGACCCGTCACCCAACAGTCGAGAACGCTTAACATCACCTACCGGCAATTATATTTGAGCATTCGTTCCGCCTAAGGTTCCAAGCAAAAAACAATGTCCCCAGCTACAAAGCTCTCATCGCCGGACTTAAGCTTGCGAACAGAATACAAATTAAGCGACTCCATGCTTTTTGCAACTCCCACCTCGTTGCTCGCCAGCTTCGTGGAGAATACGACAGCAAAAGTGAACCAACGGTGGCTTACTTGGATCTCGTCAAGATCATGGCTAAACGATTCAACGAGTTTGAGCTGACAAAGATTCCTCGAGGAGACAACTTATTGGCAGACGCACTAGCCTCGACCTCTGATCCTGACCTCAAACGATTAATCCCAGTAGAAAGCATCGACACCCCAATTAAGAGGTTGAATCAACTAGTCAAAGCAGACAGTTTGAGCCACCTTCTTTCGATGATAAGACAGACTGGCGGGTCGTGAAAAATTCTACCTGGCAGATTGAGACCTACCAATGGAGAAGTTGGCCGCCTGGCGACAAAAAGCCAAAGCCGCCCACAATACCTTGATGAATAAATTCTTGCTTCGTTAAAGTGCTCAGGGGCCCTGTTAGCCTGCTTACATGACGATGACAAGATACGAGTAATGACGAAGACACACAAAGGAGCAGGCGGCAACCATTTTGAAGGACGAGCCTTGGTCCTGCGCATCAAGAAGGACTGCCACTATTGGCCGACTATGATCACCGACTTCGAGAAGTTCATCGTGAAATGCGAGAATTGTTAACGACATGTCCCATAAATCATCAACCAACCGAGTTGCTACGCACCAGAGCTGCCACGTATTCCTTTATGAGCTGGGTGATGGACATCATCAGCTCGTTGCCACCATCAAGCAATGTTACATCCTTGGCTTAATCGATAATTTCACAAAGGGGGTCGAAGCCTAGTCTTATACCAAAATCAAGGACAAGGACGTACATAACTTCGTCTGTAAATATATTCTCTACACTACGAGCTGCCTTACGAGATCGACACAAAGAACGGTTCACAGTTCATCTCTCTTCACTTCAAAGATTTATGTGCAAGGTGGCAATTCAGGTTAAGCAAGTCAATGCCGAGGTCTCGATGGTTTAAAAAAGCGGATGGATGCCAAGAAAGGCACTTGGGCCAACGAGTTGGATGGAGTGCTCTGGTCTTACTGCATGACTCTACAATGGACGACAAACAAAACCCCCGTTCTCGCTAGCTTACGGGATGGAAGCAATGAAATCCGCAGAGGTTGTTAGTTCCAGCTTGCGGTGATTGAAGTTTATAAAAGATGCAAACTTCTATAACCAAATTGGACGAGCTCAAAGAGAAACGTCACAAAGCATTGCTACAAATTCAAAACTATCAGCTCGCCGCAGCCAAGTACTACAACAAGAAAGTCCATAATCATCATTTTAATGAAGGTGACCTCGTTCTATGCAAGGTTTTTGAGAACATGTTCAAGCCAAATACCAGAAAATGGGAGCAAAATTAGGAGGGGCCACACCAAGTATCAAAGGTCTTCCACCCCGGTATATACAAATTGCTTACTATGCACGGCGATCCTGTCCCGAGATCATGGAATTTGATGCACTTAAAGGACGGTTTTCTTGAGCTCGGCCACCTACAGTCCTTTGCTCTTTTATTTTGCGAACTATGTAATCTAAAATACGAGCGGCTTGAACCCATCTGATTGGAGGGTATGTAGGCAGTACGAGTGGCTTGAAAAGTACATTGTTGCGAATAAATTCAGAAGTCGAGCCTTCGCTCACAAAAGATATCAGGAACTGAACGATAATTCGAGTCGTAGCTGGCATTTCAGATAGCCTACCTAAAACAGGGTAAGTCGATCACCGTGCGTCGCACCTAAAAACTTATGAGATATATAAAATTAAAAGCCAAGCTATCGCTCGCAAAGGCTCTCAGGAACCAAAAAATAAGCCGAGTCGCAGCTTGCAGTTTCAGACAACCTAAGGCCAATGTTATAATAAGCCGATCATCGCGCATCGCACCTAAAAATATACAGCCAGATAGAACGATCCCGCTCGGATAAAAAGACGAGCCTAGGTAGGAATAACCTTAAGGCAAAAAGAAATAATAAAACAAGCAATATGGAATAAGTGAAGTTAAAATGGGCTAAACAATTCGAGATCAGAGTTCAAAAAAATAATACTATAAGAGGAGTCGACCCCCAATACAACATAATTAATCAAAACGAACGACATATCATTCCACAAGTCCCTGGGTCGGAGAGTTCTGCTCGGCAGCTGAAGGTTCATCCCGCTCGGCCCTGAGCTGCTCCATTGTAGTCAAAACCTTCTCTTCAACCTCATCGACCAAATACGCAATATGGCCATCCTCAGTCAACGTCTGCAACATTCGAACGTTCCCTGCAGCTTGATTGTACTCTAAGAACTTCAACTGAGACGCCTCGATCGCTTCAGCCTATTTCTTGTGCTTCGACAAGAGTTTTTGTGCACGACACGCACCCTTTGAGAATCCTTGATCTTCTCGTAGTAGTCGAACTCACCATAAAGATCTCTCAACCTTCTCGTCTCAGAGTTGAAGGTGAGCTGCAGCCTATTGCGCAAAGTTTCAGACTGTGAGCTTGTCACGAAGAGTATTCCACTCCGCAATTAAACCACTGCAATGATGGTCAAGCTTGGAGACCTCTTTGGACAACTTCATGTTCAAGCGAAGACATTCTTCGAGCTGGTCCTCAAGTCGTTTGATATATTCTTTCTTCAACAAGAGGATAAAAAGATGTTGCGAATGTAAGATAAGACGCTTCAAGCTCGCGGATACGACGTTCATAGCACATGGTCAGATGGTTGGTGAGGGCGACGAGCTACTTTGAAAAAGTGACGAATTATTAGAGAAAAGAAATTACCAAATGGATAAAGAAAAGGGGGAATGGAGAACCTCAAAAAGACGCTTTTGCCACCTCGGTGATGGCCTCCCCTTCTCTCATATGGTTGACCTCGTAAAGGCGACCAGACTCGAAATAGATTTTGCAAAACAATTTTGCACACGAGACCGAATCGTTGGAAAGAGCGCGGGCAGCAGTAGAGTAGTGGAAGTCTCACCGATAGTCCGCCTTTTCTGCCTCTTGGCAAGGTCGGAGCAACCAGGACTGCCATCTTCTTTCCTCGGCCGAGAAGGACTACCTGAGTTTGGTCGACAGAGAAGGACGACCTGAGTTGCTACTGTCTCTTCTCTTCTGGGGAAGAATTTTGACGGGCACGATATGTCGGTTGGAAGGGAGAGGAGTCGCACTCTAGACAACTTGTTTACCAGCAAAAACCTCCGCCAAATGCTTCTCAAGAGAAAGGGAAGGAGAAGCATCCCTTCGGGACAAGGAGGCAGTAGCACGTTCACACGTCTTTTCATGCAAGCGAGATGGATTAGAACGAGGAGAGGAGACGGCGCCAGAAGATCGGTGGTAGCAAGCAAAAACGTCATGAACACCCATATTAAGCTTTCCCATCTTCAAAGCTGAAATGACCGAGCGCGAAGATTAAGAATACATCAATCTTAGTGTTTCAACAAACGGAAACAATTGCGATAAACAGGGGGATAGCGATGAAGGCACCATGGGATAACAACTTCAAAAAAGAATAAGTATAAGGAGGAGACCAGGAACAAATCCAGAGTATAGAAAAAGGAGGGTGGAACAAGTTCGGCTACCCGGTGAAAGGTTTCACCCAGAGAAAAAATTGATTGAAATCCTCGACGACCCCCTAAGCGACTTTCAGAAAAAAATAAGACTTCTCCCAAGTATAAGTTTTCCCTTTCGCCCCTTCGACGAGCGGTGGCTTTGTTGCCGACCCCCACATAGTATTCCACTTTCTGTTAGCATGATTTAATTGCTTAAGCTCCTTGCAGTGGTCAGAGCTAAGTTCGACACGTCCCGTCTCAGCCAGAATTGAGAGACCCACCGCGTTATGAAAGGTTGCAGAAGTAAATTGGGAAATGGCCGCTTGCCTCCTGGCAAAGTATCTCATCAAAAAGGAGGGCAGGGGAAAAGTAAGTCCACAATCGGTAAAAAACTTTTCGAAAAGACAAATGAACCCCGGCGGTGTGTCCCACGGTATGTCGTTCTAGGGATCACGATGTTAGGTTGGACGGACAGTTTCCCAATCCTAACTGCTTTGGTAGTCAAGTTCAGCTTGGAATAAGTTTTAAGGATGTAGGAGAGAATATGTCTCCTGGCTCCCGGAGGGTTGGCGATGACGGGGAGAGAACCTTGTCTAACTTTTCGATCTGCTGGAATGTCGAGATCGTTTAACGGCTAGTGAATCAAAGAGAAACTCGTCTAACTATTCGATAGACGGAGACTCGCATGAAGGAGGGATAGAGTTACGAGTCTACCGACCCCAATGACAAAAAGGGATGGGTAGGTCATCAATGTGAGGGGTAGCTAGAGCCAGTCGAACTTTCTAGGATAACCATGGGACGAGCTAGCATTGACTTGTAGAATATGACGAAGTTCAAACTCTCTGCACCAAACTACGAACTGAAGGCGGGGCGGGGGACTAGTTTTAGGGGTTTGTTTGCATTCTCAAAAATGAGGCATGGCTCATGGATGCCTTCAAAGGCCCAAAAAAATAGATGAGATTCTGAAAATGTGGATAAGGGTATTTTGGTTATTTTGACGGATAAACCGACACAGTATCTTATAAATATGAGTGTACGACATTCGAAAGGAGGGAAAGGAGAAGTCGTTAGAGAAATGACAGAAAATTAATGGCTGACTCGTCGATTCGGTAAATTGGACAAACCAAACGAAGTAGTCCGACTTAATAGAATTTAACTCACATCTCATTAGCTCGTCGAAACTTACTTTGTAGTTCGGTCTTTGACAAATCTTAACTTATATTTATAAAGAGAACTTTCGATACTTTTCCCTTAGACAATATACTTTAATTGTGACCCGATTTGGACATCAACATGTCGACAATAATACTGTAAGCATTTCATGATCATTCAGGTCAATCATATATATTATCACTAAATTTGTTTCTTTATAATGATATATATATATATATATATATATACATCTACCCATTTCTTCAATGAGGTCTAGTGGATTTGTATTTTTCGTTTTCCAGTCGTTTCCTCTATCCCCTATTTATTTTTCTTACTCTAATTATTACCCGATTACTGTATATTGAGTTATTGACTCTTAAACGATACTCCAAGGACCACATGAGATTACGCATGTGACATGTCGAATAATGTTTTGTTTTTCGCAATTAAGGAAATACTGAAGTTTTGTTCTTGGCTCGTTGGTGGGACTAGTTTTGTCACATTTCTGAGTATAAGCTAAATAGGAAACGGCTAAAACTCTCTATAGAGCTTCTCACAAATGGCAATCACGGTACTTCGCTCGACCTTGGGTCTCTGTACCGTCTCATCCTCATCAAACCTACGACAACAACGGACCTCATCCCCGAAGCATCGACTCACTTCGGTCAAATCTGTAACATCCACGACTCCTCCGCCTTCTAGGGGTGTTCAACGGAGGCGGAAGAATAATGATGAAAACGGAGCCACGGCGGGGAAGGTGGTGGAGAATCCGTATGCCAAAGTGGAGGCGGCCCGTTCTGATTTGAGGAAGAGCTTGTCGGATTTTTTGGAGGAAGCGAGAGATTTCGTGGGAGATGGAGGAGGTCAACCTCGTTGGTTCTCTCCGCTGGAGTGTGGCGCTCAAGCTCAAGGCTCTCCTCTCCTCCTCTTTGTACCAGGTTTGTCCTCTTTCGCCTTCCGATTTTGAATTTATATTCCAACCCACGTGTCGTGGTAGTAATTGGGATTTAAATGGATACCAACCCACGTGTCGTGGTTGAGGATCCGTTTCTCATAGACGTAAGTACTTGGAGTCTTGAGTTTAATCCGAGGTGGGCTTGCCGGAGCTTGCAAAAGGGCCTACGGATTAATCAGTCTTATTCTTAGAACGTCCCGCATTGGAAGTTGACACAATATATTAAGTACATGGTTTCTCCAACTCATTGTTAACTGGTTTTTGAATTGCAAGTCTTTAAGCCAATTACAAAAATATCATAATATGAATGGATCTTTAGAGGGACATGATAAATTTGTTTGGTTAAATTGTGATAGTTTCTACGGATTTACGATCTCTGAAACGTTACTTTTTTTTTCCTGTTTTTTTTTTTTTTCCTAAAGAAAACAACTGAGGATGTATAACCTGCAGGGATCGATGGGACTGGACTAGGGCTCATTCGCCATCACAAGAAACTCGGGGAGTGCGTATTTTCACATTATTTCTCTGTTTGTCCAAGAACTTCAAGTGTAGGTAGAGTTTTTGAAATATTGACATGTAAGGATCTTCATTCTTGATGTTGTTGTCTTTGAGTAGGGTTTTTGATATATGGTGCCTGCACATTCCAGTCAGCGATCGTACTCCTGCTGAAGGTACCTTTTTCTCACACTACAAAAAAATGGTTAACTGACAGAGAATACAGTTACTTGGAACTAAAGACTTTTTGTATTCAGACTTGGTGAAGCTTATCGAGAAGACTGTTAAGTCAGAGTACCATCGGTTCCCAAACAGACCTATATACTTAGTTGGAGAATCTATTGGAGCCTGTCTTGCTTTAGATGTTGCAGCCAGGAATCCCAATATTGATCTTTCTCTGATCTTGGTTAATCCAGGTGCACAGCACTCGTTCTGTATGATTCTTAATCAGTGAATATCACAAAATCTTTTCTCATCATAGCTACATTGTTTGTTGCAGCCACACATGTCAACAACTTCATATCGCAACCTCTATCAGGAATGCTTAATGTTTTACCAGATGGTATTCCAACACTATTGGAAGATATCTTCAGTGTTAAGCAAGGTACACTTTTATTCTCTTCTCATATTTCTTTCTTGAATCATAAGTTAACCAAATGATTGATTATCATGTTAAGTGTATAAAACGTAGATCAAGAACTTCTTCAAAAATGTGTTTCTTTGTTATGGTAGGCGATCCGCTGACTGGAATGTTAGAGGCTTTGTCAACTGAGTTTTTTAGCCAGCCAATGGGCGGAGTGGGTGGAGGGATGCTAAGAGATATCCTTGCTGTTTCAACTAATCTTCCTGTTAGTATTCCATCTTAGAAACTTATGATTACCGACTACACAATTCAATTTCAATTCTAGAGTTCAAAATATATTTGCAGACTCTTGGTAGGATGTTGCCTAAGGACACACTGCTTTGGAAGCTGGAAATGCTCAAGTCTGCTATTGCTTCTGTGAATTCTCACATATACTCAGTCAGAGCGGAAACACTCATACTTCTAAGGTCCAATAAATATCTGAATATCTTTTACTTGTAAAAAGGTATTCTAGCTTGGATATAAGTGTTCGTGATTATGTGGTTGTTGACTATTGCAGTGGACGCGATCAATGGCTACTGAATGAGAAAGACATTGACATATACTCGCGCACGTTGCCAAAATGTATAGTCCGTAAGCTTGATGAAAATGGACAGTTTCCCCTTTTGGTTAGTGATCTCTCTTCATCCAATAATAGAAGAAATATGCATTGATACATATTTGTAACCAACACAACACTTCAACAATCTCTTTTACATCTCGTATTAGGAGGATGGGGTAAATCTGGCTACGATCATTAAGTGTACTTCTTTTTATCGCCGTGGGAAGTCTCATGATCACATTACGGATTATATTATGCCTACCACATATGAGTTAAAACAACAAGTAGACGATGACCGGTAAAATGCCTCACTAATTGCTTTGTGACATATCAGACTATCAAGTAAAAAGTTATTGTGGATACCGAATGATAAATTCTGTAGTGCAGATTGGTAGTGGCTAGTACTTCCCCTGTAATGCTGTCGACTCTAGAAGACGGAACAATTGTAAGGAGCCTCGAAGGATTACCTTCAGAGGGACCTGTTCTGTACGTTGGCTATCACATGTTATTAGGATTTGACTTGGTTCCAATGGTAACTCAAATCATGAAAGAGAGAAACATTCACCTGCGGGGTTTGGCACATCCCATGTTCTTTATAAATCCCCAAGACTCGATAGTCGACATGAAGATGTTTGACAAATACAAGATGATGGGTGGAGTTCCAGTCTCTAATTTCAGTATTTACAAACTACTGCGTGTAAAGGCTCATGTGCTTTTGTATCCTGGAGGTGTCCGTGAAGCCTTGCATAGAAAGGTGATAATATTAGTCTGTGAACTTTTCATAGTTTCTGTGTTCTTGGAAATTTTTATTTTAGAGGCTTAAATGTACAGAGTGACTTTGCAGGGTGAAGAATACAAGCTGTTTTGGCCAGAACGATCCGAGTTTGTGAGAGTTGCATCGAAGTTTGGAGCAAAAATCGTTCCTTTTGGTGTTGTTGGAGTAGACGACATCTGCGAAGTAAGCTTCATCTACTCTGTTCTGCTTCATTCATGTTTACACGTTAGCAAGAGGCAGAAGCAGTGTCTCCGTATTCAAAATGATGATAACTCTACTCTATATCTCAGATTGTACTGGATTCCAATGATCAAAGGAAAATCCCAATATTGAAGGATTTTATGGAAATGGCAACAAATATTGCTGGCAACATAAGGTTGTTTCATCACACACTACTATTTATAGATTGTTCTCATAATCATTCAAGTAATACTCTTATGAACATTGATTTTGAACGTCAGGGAAGGCGACGAGAGCGAATTGGGAAACCAAGATATCTGTTTACCAGCAATTCTACCTAAGGTTCCAGGGCGGTTCTACTATTACTTTGGCAAACCAATAGAAACAGCAGGTACGTATTTAATCAAAGTGTATACTCTCTACTTCAAATCACTAACCTCAATACTTACAATAATGGCAGGTAAGGAGAAAGAGCTGAAAGACAAAGAAAAGGCACACGAGCTTTACTTGCAAGTCAAGTCTGAGGTCGAACAATGCGTCGCCTATTTAAAAATGAAAAGAGAGAGTGATCCTTACAGACACTTGTTGCCAAGGATGTTGTATCAAGCAACACATGGTTGGTCTTCTGAAATTCCTACGTTTGATCTCTAAAATCTCTCTTTTATTTTTAAATTACGATGTGGCTCTTTATATGTTGTACACATCTAATCATACGATATTTACAGGTTTTAAGATTCTGATTCTTTAGTGATCTAAAATCTTTTAACTGTTACATGGAATATAAGACAAGATTATTTAATTGAACGTCCATGACATGAATCTACCTACTACTTCATAAGATGTCAAGTTTTAACCAATTTGAGGGGACTTATGAATGCCGTCATATATATGTGATGTGGCTTAAGGATCAGACAAACATTTTAACTACTTTTTAAAAATGCAAATTAAGGATCAAGTTAGAGATTAATTGACGCTTGTGTTTATACATGCTAGTAGTATTTATAGAGACGGAGTCGATGGGCATCTATGTTTTCTAACTTTTCTAAAGTCTCTTCAATTATTATTTCAATAGGTGTGATTTGTTTGTACCATATTTTCAACTGAAAATGTAAATGCAATATCTTTCAAAAGTACTCATTTCTACCATAATTGTGAAATTCTAAATATATAACACCATATTTGATACGTTCTTTATATAAATCATTGATTTAATAATAAGGGATTATATATTATTTTATATTTTAGATAAATTCTATCATAAGATCTGGGAAGACATTTCAAAATCATCGTTTGAATAACAGAGAATTTAATATAGAAACACAAAAGTTCCAAAATACGTACTTAATCTAATAGAACCCTCTAAGAAGAGTGTGTGTTAGTTCATTTTGATACTAGTATATGCCTTTGGATGTAGATGCATATTCTTACAACAGAAAAAAAAAAACATGTGCATTTTAGATATTTTGATACAACATATGCATCCAGATGATGATGATGAATATGCATATTGTTAAAACAAAACTGCATTTAGATGGTCTATCTAAATGCACAGCTAAATACATATACGAATAGCATACATATACATTATCTAAATGTATCACATGGACCATTTGAATAATGCATTATCTAGATGAATTAACGAACATCTCCATTTTTTTTTTGGTTTGCATAATGGATCTTATATTGTATATATACTTTTCTAAAATCTAACTAATACGTTAAGAAAAAAAAATCCAAAGTGATACACATACATGTGATTAATAGTTTGTGAAATTTCTTTTTGTTTTGTAGAAATTTCAGAAGACGAACCTTGCACGTCTAAATTTAGATCCTAAATTATAACAAGATCCAAAAGGTCACTGTTGGTGTTGTATATATATCCAAATCTCTATATATTTTGACTAGCCCATATATAATTAATTAGTCAAACAAATTGTTATTTATTTATTTATAAAAACTTTTGGTCATTTCTCAAATTGTTATTTTTTTTTTTATCTATAATGTTAAGATATCTTCTTCTTTTTTTTTTTTTTTCTGGGATTACAATCAAATTTCTTTCTTATTTTCATGCATGATTTAAATGTGATAATGAAAAACATATATAGGTCCGCAGAGATATGATACCAAAAGCATTTCCTGATCATTCAGATCCAGTGGATTTGTATTCTTATTCAATCATACATAGTTGGCAAAAAATAATAATCTAGTATCAGTAAATTTGTTTCTTCATTAACCATTTTTGTTAGTCAAATGATTTACCAATTATTACCTCTTAAAACAAAATTATACCACATGTGAAACGTCCAATATAAGAAATATCTTTTCAAAAAGGATATAATAATGTTTTCTTTATGTCCGCGCAATTTCTTGGCTCTTTTGTTGGGAATAGTTTTGTCATATTCTGATTATAAGCAAATATACAAACGGCAAAAACTCTCTGTTTAGAGCTTTTCACAGATGGAGACTACAATGGTACTTCGCTCAACCTTGGGTCTTTGTGTCGTCTCATCTTCATCAAACCTACGGCAGTACCGGACCTCAGCCGCGAAGCATCGACTCACTTCGGTCAAATCCGTAACATCCACGATTCCTCCTTCAAGAAAACGGAAGAATAAGGATGAAGACGGGGACACGGTAACGAAGGTGGTGGAGAATCCGTATTCCAAAGTGGAGGCGGCGCGTCCTGATTTGAGGAAGAGCTTGTTGGATTTTTTGGAGGAAGCGAGAGGTTTCGTGGGAGATGGAGGAGGTCCACCTCGTTGGTTCTCTCCGTTGGAGTGTGGCGCTCAAGCTCCAGGCTCTCCTCTCCTCCTCTTTTTGCCTGGTTTGTCCTCTTTCCCCTTACNCATTCAGATCCAGTGGATTTGTATTCTTATTCAATCATACATAGTTGGCAAAAAATAATAATCTAGTATCAGTAAATTTGTTTCTTCATTAACCATTTTTGTTAGTCAAATGATTTACCAATTATTACCTCTTAAAACAAAATTATACCACATGTGAAACGTCCAATATAAGAAATATCTTTTCAAAAAGGATATAATAATGTTTTCTTTATGTCCGCGCAATTTCTTGGCTCTTTTGTTGGGAATAGTTTTGTCATATTCTGATTATAAGCAAATATACAAACGGCAAAAACTCTCTGTTTAGAGCTTTTCACAGATGGAGACTACAATGGTACTTCGCTCAACCTTGGGTCTTTGTGTCGTCTCATCTTCATCAAACCTACGGCAGTACCGGACCTCAGCCGCGAAGCATCGACTCACTTCGGTCAAATCCGTAACATCCACGATTCCTCCTTCAAGAAAACGGAAGAATAAGGATGAAGACGGGGACACGGTAACGAAGGTGGTGGAGAATCCGTATTCCAAAGTGGAGGCGGCGCGTCCTGATTTGAGGAAGAGCTTGTTGGATTTTTTGGAGGAAGCGAGAGGTTTCGTGGGAGATGGAGGAGGTCCACCTCGTTGGTTCTCTCCGTTGGAGAGTGGCGCTCAAGCTCCAGGCTCTCCTCTCCTCCTCTTTTTGCCTGGTTTGTCCTCTTTCCCCTTACGTAAATTCAAGAATTATAGTAATCGCAATTTAAAATAGATATCAACCCGCGTGTGGTGGTTGAGGATCCGTAGATGTAAGTGGCCACCTGGTGTCTTTATCCGAGGTTGGCTTGCGGGAACTTGCAAAAGGGCCTACAGACTAGTTTTATTCTTATAATGTCACATATTAACATTAATTGTACATAGTTTTTCTCCACTCGTCAATTGGTTTTTGAATTACAAGTGGATGATTCTTCATTAAGATTTGATCCGCACATCAGTGCCAATAAAGAAAATAATAATATAAATGGATCTTGTATTGTTGATAGTTTCTATGGAGTTTTTTTTGTGTCAAGCAACGTTAAGCTTATTCAAGGTAACGAAACTGAGGAAACTAAGAACTTGCAGGGATCGATGGGACAGGACTAGGGCTCATTCGCCATCACAAGAAACTAGGAGAGTGCGTAATTTCACATTATTTCCTTTCAAGAATATATATATATGGTTTCTCTTTTTCTGAAAATTCCTCATCATTCTCTTCTTGTTTGTCTAAGAACTTGGAGTTTAGGTAGTTTTTGAAGTATTAACATGTAAGGGGTGTTGTCTTTGAGTAGGTTTTTTGATATTTGGTGCCTTCACATTCCAGTCAGCGATCGTACCCCTGCTAAAGGTACCTTTTTATTTCCCCTTCGAAGCACTACAAAAAGTGATTAACTGACCGAGAAGATAGTTACTGCGAATTAAAGCCTTTTTTGTTTGTGTTCTGTTTTATTCAGACTTGGTGAAGCTTATTGAGAAGACTGTTAAGTCAGAGTACCATCGGTTCCCAAACAGACCTATATATTTAGTTGGGGAATCTATCGGAGCATGTCTTGCTTTAGATGTTGCAGCCAGGAATCCCAATATTGATCTTTCTCTGATCTTGGTTAATCCAGGTACACAGCACTCGTTCTGTATGANTAGTTTTATTCTTATAATGTCACATATTAACATTAATTGTACATAGTTTTTCTCCACTCGTCAATTGGTTTTTGAATTACAAGTGGATGATTCTTCATTAAGATTTGATCCGCACATCAGTGCCAATAAAGAAAATAATAATATAAATGGATCTTGTATTGTTGATAGTTTCTATGGAGTTTTTTTTGTGTCAAGCAACGTTAAGCTTATTCAAGGTAACGAAACTGAGGAAACTAAGAACTTGCAGGGATCGATGGGACAGGACTAGGGCTCATTCGCCATCACAAGAAACTAGGAGAGTGCGTAATTTCACATTATTTCCTTTCAAGAATATATATATATGGTTTCTCTTTTTCTGAAAATTCCTCATCATTCTCTTCTTGTTTGTCTAAGAACTTGGAGTTTAGGTAGTTTTTGAAGTATTAACATGTAAGGGGTGTTGTCTTTGAGTAGGTTTTTTGATATTTGGTGCCTTCACATTCCAGTCAGCGATCGTACTCCTGCTAAAGGTACCTTTTTATTTCCCCTTCGAAGCACTACAATAAGTGATTAACTGACCGAGAAGATAGTTACTGCGAATTAAAGCCTTTTTTGTTTGTGTTCTGTTTTATTCAGACTTGGTGAAGCTTATTGAGAAGACTGTTAAGTCAGAGTACCATCGGTTCCCAAACAGACCTATATATTTAGTTGGGGAATCTATCGGAGCATGTCTTGCTTTAGATGTTGCAGCCAGGAATCCCAATATTGATCTTTCTCTGATCTTGGTTAATCCAGGTACACAGCACTCGTTCTGTATGATTCTTAATCAGTGAATATCACAAAATCTTTTCTCATCATAGCTACATTGTTTGTTGCAGCCACACATGTCAACAACTTCATATCGCAACCTCTATCAGGAATGCTTAATGTTTTACCAGATGGTATTCCAACACTATTGGAAGATATCTTCAGTGTTAAGCAAGGTACACTTTTATTCTCTTCTCATATTTCTTTCTTGAATCATAAGTTAACCAAATTATTGAGTATCAAGTTGGATCTATAAAACGTAGATCAAGAACTTATTCAAACATGTGTTTCTTTGTTATGGTAGGCGATCCGCTGACTGGAATGTTAGAGGCATTGTCAAATGAATTTTTTAGCCAGCGAATGGGCGGACTGGGTGGAGGGATGCTAAGAGATATCCTTGCTGTTTCAACTAATCTTCCTGTAAGTATTCCTTCTTTGAAAGTTATGATCTATTTATCGACTACACAATTCAGTTTCAGTTCTAGTGTTCATCTAGTAATGTGATCAAAATATATTTTCAGACTATCAGTAGGATGTTGCCTAAGGACACACTGCTTTGGAAACTGGAAATGCTTAAGTATGCTATTGCTTCTATGAATTCTCACATATACTCAGTCAGAGCGGAAACACTCATACTTATGAGGTCCAATAAATTTCTGAATAGCTTTTACTTGTAAAGAGGTATTAATTATATAGCTTGGAGCATAAGTATTTGTCAATACCTTGTTATGACTATTGCAGTGGACGCGATCAGTGGCTGCTGAACGAGGAAGACATTGACAGATACTCGCGAACGTTGCCAAAATGTATTGTCCGTAAGCTTGATGACAGTGGACAGTTCCCCCTTTTGGTTAGTGATCTCTCTTCATCCAATAATAGAAGAAATATGCATTGATACATATTTGTAAGTTGTAACCAACACTTCAACAATCTCTTTTACATCTCATGTTAGGAGGAAGGAATAGATCTGGCTACTATAATCAAGTGTACTTGTTTTTATCGCCGTGGGAAGTCTCATGATCACATTACGGATTACATTATGCCTACCACATATGAGTTAAAACAACAAGTAGACGATCACCGGTAAAATGCCTCACTAATTGCTCTGATCTATATCTTACTTTTTCTTTATGCTTAGCAGAACAAATCAGACTATCAAGTATAAAGTTACAGTGGATAGTGAATTATATGTACTGGAGTGCAGATTTCTATTGGATGGTACTTCTCCTGTAATGCTGTCAACTCTAGAAGACGGAACAATTGTAAGGAGCCTCGAAGGATTACCATCAGAGGGACCTGTTCTGTACGTTGGCTATCACATGATATTGGGATTTGAGTTGGCTCCAATGGTACTTCAACTCATGAAAGAGAGGAACATTCACCTGCGGGGTTTGACACATCCCCTGGTATTTAAGAATCTCCCAGACTCTGTAGTCGATACAAAGATGTTTGACAAATATAAGATAATGGGTGGAGTCCCAGTCTCCAGTTTCAATATCTACAAACTACTGCGTGAAAAGGCTCATGTGCTTTTGTATCCTGGAGGTGTCCGTGAAGCTTTGCATAGAAAGGTGACAGTATAGTTTATAAACCTTTTACGGTTTCTACATTCTTTGGACATTCTTATTCTAGAGGCTTAAATGTACAGAGTGACTATGCAGGGTGAAGCATACAAGCTGTTTTGGCCAGAACGATCCGAGTTTGTGAGAGTTGCATCTAAGTTTGGGGCGAAAATAGTTCCTTTTGGTGTTGTTGGAGAAGACGACATCTGCGAAGTAAGCTTTATCTATCTACTCTGTTCTGCTTCCTTCATGTTTACACGTTAGCAAAGCAGCAACCTAGAATGACGATAATAACTCTACATATGCTGCACTCTATATCTACCCGAACCTCAGTTATGAGTTAACTTTGATTTTCTTAGATTGTCCTGGATTCCAATGATCAAAGGAACATCCCTATCTTGAAGGATTTAGTGGAAAAGGCAACAAAGGACGCTGGCAACATAAGGTGTTTCATCACACACTATTAATATATTGTTCTCAAAATAAGTAATACTCATATGAACATTGATTTTGAACGTCAGGGAAGGCGATGAGAGCGAACTGGGAAACCAAGATTGCTGTTTCCCAGGACTTGTACCTAAGATTCCTGGGCGGTTCTACTATTACTTTGGAAAACCAATAGACTTAGCAGGTACGAATATGATATAAATCTAAATGTATGCTCTCTACTTCAAATCACTGACCTCAATACTTGCAACAATGACGGGTTTTGTTTTCTGGCAGGTAAGGAGAAAGAGCTGAAAGACAAAGAAAAGGCACAAGAGGTTTACATGCAAGTAAAGTCTGAAGTTGAACAATGCATTGCCTATTTAAAAGTAAAAAGAGAGACTGATCCTTACCGACATTTGTTGCCAAGGACATTGTATCAAGCCTCCCATGGTTGGTCTTCTGAAGTTCCAACATTTGATCTCTAAATTCTCTCTTTCATTATCTAAAGTATACTTGGCTAGATATGGTGTACACATCTAATCATATGATGCTTAGAGGTTCTAAGATTCTTTATAGGTTTAAGGTCATTATTTGATCATGCAAAATTAGACAAAATATTTTAAATTGATCATGTTAGTACTTTGATATGAATCTATCAAGAAGGTTTTTCTGGATGCAGTCATATGTGATGTGGCTTTACGATCAGATAATCGTTTCAACTACTCTGTTTAAAATGATGGATTCTTCATTTACATTGTAAAACTCACAACCCAAGAAGAACAATTCTGACTAAACATCGTTTGCAGACAAAGACAAAAGGTCTAATCTTCTCCAGCTGCAGAAATCTGTGTTATGGGAAATTCCCTTTGATTCTCTTATCTTCTATGCTTTGACATATTTGTCTACATAACCCTGCCAAAAACAAAAAAAAAGAACCACCATCACAAGTCTGGTTCGGTAATGATGGAATTTAAGGGGATTATGTGACTTACCATAACCAGTTTAGTCAGCTTCTGCCGTGAAGTGTCAATGTACCTATCGATCTTAGCTCTTGATTTGGGTATACGATGACCCTCCATTGAATTCGACACTTTATCCACAACTCTCTTCACAATAGTCTTAAACGCCTCTTTGCTCATGTTCCCTTGTCTCCAAGATGGTTTCAGAAGATCCTTGACGAATTTCGTAAGCACGACTTTGAAAAGCTTCATGGACCTTGACGAATCTCTCTCCTTTGATTTCTCTCCAGAGTTTTTCCTCATGTCATCATCACCTTCATGTACATTGTTCTCTACCTTCATATCCTCGTTATGAGAGTTCGGAGTCCCAGTCTCATGGCTGTTACATTCTCTTCCAATCTCCGCATTCTCACCAAACTCATCGTTATCACCAGAGACCACAACTCCAATATCATTTCCTGTAGTGGTGTTTTCTTCTTCAACATCAGGTGGTTTGTTAGAGGAAACACTGACCCGAGCTGTCATGTCAGACTCACTCAGAGCTTCTTTATCAACAACACCTTGAATGTTTTCTTCCATACTGAGTGGTCTGTTGGAAGAAACGCTCGCCTTCGGTACTGGTTCATGCTCTTGAGCACAATCTAATTCCACAGAAACTGGTTCAAAGCTGTCTACAAAAGGATCATACATGTCCCCACCAATACCACATTCAGAAACAGCCTTGGCTTTTCCAGAGTAAGGTGAAGAAGAAGCTTGCCTTGAACCATCATCAGGAAGCTCTATCTGAAAATTCATGTTCTAGAATTTGCTTTTGGAGATGATTGCTACTGCAACAAAAACCAAACCATTCATGGGTTACTTGCATTAAAGCCCTAAAACATGAATCATAACAATGCTGCAACACAAAATCAAAACCCTAAACCCAAAAATCAAAGAAATTGCCAAACTAAAACACAATCAAACAACATAATACTGAAATTGATAAAAACAAATAACAGAATCAGAAGCAAATGATGAGAACATAACATACTTCTTTTGCGAGATTGAAGACGAAAGAGAAGCTAAATCGCGTCTAGTGGTAGATTTACATGTCCCTTGTTCAACTCAAGGAAGAAACCAGTTTTCTCTACTTGTCATCTTCTGATTTTTTTTTTTTTTTCCTTTTTTTTCAATTCGTTACAAAATCGAATCCACCATTACAAGAGACGATTTAGTAGAAGATATAAGAGGAGGAATTGAATCAGAGAAGTAATGAGATGAGATTACTGATTGGTACCTCTAATTCTAATTGGTCTTTTGGATCGAACTCCTCAGACTGAAAATTGCGTTTTATATGTATATATAAAAAGAAGAACCCTAACCCTTTTATTTGGGCCTATGTTGGGTCTTAACTCTTAACGTTTGGGTTGGGTGTTGAGACTTAAACTTTGTCGCTACCTCATTAGCTACTACACATTTTTTACAGAAGTGTCCAGTCTAAAAACACTCTCCTCTACTATATTATTAAATAAAACATGTTATTTCAAAATCCAAGTGTTTTGATTTTTATAATTTACAATTTTACATGAATTTACAAATCATTCATCCAAATGAAACATTTTAAAATAGTTTGTATTTAATACCATGTTTTTTTGTGGAATTTTATGTGCTTGCACTTAATTACATCTCCAACTGATCGGGGTTTAGCAAAACTTTTTCCAACTTCATGTAGTGAATTTTTACATCTAAAAATTATATGATTTCAATTACACAAAATCTTATTATATATTCACAAATAATGAGATGAATAACACAAAGTTATTATATATATTTTTACATCTAAAAAACTCATAACTAGAAAAATTATATGGTTTCAATAACACAAAATGTTATTATATAGTTATAAATAA
The DNA here is from genome assembly GCF_000633955.1 of Camelina sativa. Lineage (NCBI taxonomy): Eukaryota > Viridiplantae > Streptophyta > Magnoliopsida > Brassicales > Brassicaceae > Camelina > Camelina sativa. Next base: position 4,844,666 of record NC_025693.1, read on the forward strand.
TGAATTAAATAAGAAATGAACTTTTACAAGATTTTTAAATAAATGATAAACTCGACACAATACAAATAGTATTGTTTAAATCTTATATTGATCACCTTAAATATTGAAACTTCTTTTGATTTTCAAATAGCTCATAACGTTTTTAATATATCCAATCAAACACTTTATGCATATTAACCGCGTTTTTTATATGTTTACCACCTTCTTTCTTTAGATAGATGCCATCTTCTCTCGCTCTCCAATCCCATACGCCTCCATGATCAGAATGACTAAAAAGTTTAAATGCTGTAAAGTTCTGATAGTATCTGTAGTTAGGCCCTTGTTGCAAGGTACACATGAAACGAGTCATACCCTAAATGTTAGTGCCAAAATAGTTTTCAAACTGCTGTCCAATGGGTATTATTTTTGGACCTAGAACGTCATTTTTAGAATAACATCTCATCCAAAGGAGTTTTTTGAATTTAAGTTCGTTGGCGATCTTTTATTCCTGAACCAGATACATGACCAAGCATGCAAAGGCTACACACAAATAGAAAGATTGAGAAGTTTTTCATTATTATGTATTTTGGATTGTTTTTGGAAGATCCGTAGATCTTTTGTTTTATACATTTATGCCACTACTTTTCTGTTTTAAAGCTCTCTTTTTTTGGAATGAAATAGCTTATTTCTTCTTTTTTTTGTCTATTAATATAAGTTTGCTATTTAATAGTTGAGGAGGTACCAATCATCGGAGACTATTCAATCTGTGGTTGACAAAAATAAATATTTGAATTTGTAAGTACCAGATTAGCAAAGGTTATCCCATCGCGAGATTGTATTGCACTTGTATTCTATAAAATTAATTGACAAAGACAGCTTGGTCTTGTAGGTATTGACTAGACTTCGACATCGGACTGGAGGAATCTGGCAAGAAGGATTGGGACCGTTGTCAGGTGGTTGTGTTGTATGGTCTTTGAAAAAGCCAGCTGAATCCATCCAGATAATTGTCGAGTTCCAGTTGAACATCTAATAGACCAACCATTTTCTATCATGTGTAACATGTATTGGTTCATCGTTAAAATTAGTCGGATGACTCTTAATTATATTTAAGTCAATTATCAATTATGGTTGGACAAGATTTTAGCTAATCCTAGACCCTGAATAGATGTTTGCCCCAAGCAGCCAAAAACGTCAAATATGGCAAATAAAAAGATCGATGAGAAACAAATTAAATTATTTTGACTTAGTAACCGTGTTCAAAGACCTTGACAAACGAAAACAAAGAATTTAGTAAATATGCAAGCTGAGTCAGACGAGATATTTTCAAGCTGTAGTAATTTCTGTAGTAATTTCTCCGAGGATTTTACTTTGAACGTATCATAACATTTCTGGTGAGTTGTGTTCGGTGAGGCTTTTATTTGGCGCAACCCTATTTCCACCTTCCTCAAAGATCCAGCTTCTGTTAATACGTTCATAACCCTTCTTTTTTTTCGCTGGTAATAGCTAAGTAATTCACGGTTCCGATATTGTTTTCAAGCTTTGAGATTAAACTTCAAAAGAACAACTCTTCTTTCTTATTAAGGAAAATCACTCAAAACCTTAATCTCTCAATCTCAAATCTCCCTTAAGGTATGTCACAACTCAACATCCTTATTTATATAAACACCAATCCTATTCCTACTTGGAAAACCTTTGTTTAGATAACTCCTAAACTAAACTCATCCTTATCTCTTTAGTAAAACATAATCTAGTTAAGAATAGGATTACTTCTAACTTAGTTTATTCAACATTATCTCTCCTAAGTTTGAAGTCTTCTTCTGCAATCTCTCTCATGCCTATGAGCTCCCTCATTTCCTTGAATTTGTTCCTTCCTAGTGCCTTGGTTAGTATATCCGCCTTCTGCTCATTTCCGGGGATATGAACCACCTCCACTTGTCCGCTCTCCACACATTCCCTGATAAAATGATACCTGGTGTGAATGTGCTTACTACGCCCGTGAAAGACAGGATTTTTCGTTAGAGCAATGGCTGACTTATTGTCTATCCGAATCGTAACCCTCTCACATGGTTCTCCATTAACTTCTTCAAGTAAATCCTGCAACCAAATAGCCTGTCTTGCTGCTTATGTTTCTGCCATAAACTCAGCTTCACATGATGACAAAGCAACAGTGTCCTGCTTCTGTGAACACCAAGTGATCGGGCTCTCTCCAAGATAGAATATGTGTCCTGTAGTGCTCTTGCCATCGTTAGGATCTGTTTTTTGTTTTGTCTCAAAACAAGAAGTTGTGAAGAAATATATTGAAGATTAGGTTGGAGAGCATAATTTCATAAGAGTGGATTATCTTGTCAGCTTGTAAACAGGTATGTGTGATTAACAAAGTTCATAAAGAAAATTGTGTGATTGAAGAGATTAAAAGAGATGACAGAGAAAAATAGAGCTGATGGGAAAGAAACAAAAAAAGGAAGAGACAAGTGAGATATGATCTGCATTATCAAGGTTGAAGTATTTGATCTCTCTTTTGGATGGAAAAGAAAAGATGTTCGTGTTAGTGTATGGAAGAGCATAATAGTAAACAAGACACAAGCTTTGTTAACGGGGTTCGGATAACCTACATCCCCGGGACCTAGTCTAGAACAAATCCACTATAACATGATTACAATTACAATTACAATTGTATATCATATCAAGCAATAGTGGGATGACGCCACACACCTTGTGTGCATCTCTCGAGAATACCCTAGACGCGCAAGTCTTCATGAAACACCCTCTTGGTATTTATAACAACTGCTCAACCCTAGAGTTGACAACTTTCCATTTCTGCACCAATAGAATTTTCCTATTCTAAACCGCTAAACTAACATATTTAGATAACTCCTAAATAGAGCTAATCCTAATTCCATAACTTGGTAGGATTAGTATAGCTTGCACCTCAAGCTATCTTCAAGCTTATGCTAACAGGATCGACATTATGACTGCTATCACAATATCCTACTAACCGTGGTACCCTTGTTCTTCCACGACCAAACGTTAGACCGAGATTAACTGTTCCCTTCAAATATCTCAAACACTTCTTCATAGCAGCTCCATGAGAAGTCCTAGGGTCCTGCATAAATCGACTTAACACACCCACACAATAAGACAAGTCAGGTCTCGTATGCAGTAGATAACGCAGACAGCCAACATTTTTCCTGTAGCTAGTGGCATCGATCCTTTCTTCTTTCAACGCTTTGTCCAGCTTTAATCCTGTCTCCATCGGGATGTGTACAGGATTACAGTCATTCATGCCAGCTTCCTCAAGAATTTTTAGAGCATATCGCCTTTGATTCAAAGTAGTTCCTCCCTCATGTTGACAGACTTCAATTCCCAAGTAATATGTCAGCTTTCCCAAATCACTCATATCAAAATTTGTGGCCATCTCCTTCTTAAATTGACTAATAATACCTTTGTTTGTTCCTGTAACAAACAAATCATCAACGTACACGGCCACCACAAGACGCTCACCACTTACCTCCTTTCGATATACAGACGGTTCTTTAGAACATTTCTTGAATTTTAGCTCACAGAGTATCTCATTGAGCTTGTTATTCCACGCCCTTGGAGCCTGTCTTAGACCGTATAAAGCTTTATTCAGCTTGTACACCTTATTCTCTTTTCCTCTTTCTTCAAACCCCTCTGGTTGGTCGACATACACTGTTTCTTTTAGCTCACCGTGAAGGAATGTCGTTTTAACGTCAAGATGGTGCACTTCCCAACCATTGGACGCTGCAAGATTAACAAGGAGTCGAATGGTCTCCAGTCGAGCAACAGGGCGAATACTTCCTCAAAGTCAACCCCATGCTGTTGTACGTATCCTTTAGCAACAAGACGTGCTTTATGTTTGTTTATACACCATCAGCATTCTTCTTGAGTTTAAAACCCATTTTAAGCCTATCGGCTTCACACCTGCAGGTAGCTCAACCAAATCCCATGTGTGATTCTTATTAATTGAGTGAATCTCATCCTTACATGCCATAATCCACTCCTTGGTCTCACTTGCCTCTCCAAAAGTTCTCGGTTCATCATTGAGACACAAAAGCAATGTTTCCCCTTCTTCCTTCACTAGTTCTAAGCACTCCTTTTGCGTGATTAGAACATAATCTTCAAGATATTTAGGTCTTGACGACGGTCTCGTAGACCTTTGAAGACTTATCGAAGTGTCTTCCTCCTTGTTTATTGTGTCTGCATCAATTTCCTCTGTTCTGCTTATAATTCCTCTGTTTTCCTCTCTTTCGAGTCTGTGCTCTGCTTCGACATTCTCAGTACTCTTCATCTCATCAAAAATCCCATGATTGCCAAATTCACCAAGAGTTATACTAAAGTTACCATTATTCTCAGTCTCAGACACTGATCTTTCTGCACTCCAGTTCCAGCCCTTTGTTTCATCAAATACCACATCTCTGCTAACCACTATCTTCCGTTTCTGTGGATCATACAGTCTATACGCCTTTGAGCCTGGTTCGGTTCCCAAGTGAATGAGCATCCTTGACCTGTCCTCAAGCTTCCGTAAGTGAGGTTTATCCACCTTAGCATATCCAATACAGCCAAAAACTCGTAAATGCCCGATGTTTGGACTCTTGCTCTTATACATCTCGTACGGTGTTTTGTCCTACAAAGCTCTCATAGCTATCCGATTCAATAGATAAGTTGAATGTCGAATAGCCTCTCCCCACATGTAGTTTGGTAAGCGCATGTGTTTTAAGCAGCTTCTGGTCATCTCCAACAAGGTACGATTGCGCCTCTCAACGACTCCGTTTTGCTGGGGAGTATACGGGGCAGTGAGGTGTCTTCTGATCCCAGAATTCTCACAGAAGGTGTTGAATTCATGTGAAACAAATTCTCCCCCTCTGTCAGTCCTGAATGTTTGTATACGCTCCCCTGTTTCTTGCTCTACCATTCATTTAAAAATTTTAAACTTCCCAAGGGCTTCTCCTTTCTCCTTTAGCAAAGTAGTCCACATGTAACGTGTATGATCATCAATGAGAACAAAGATATACTTGTTTCCTGCAGCTGTGCCTGGAGTTATAGGCCCACAAAGATCCCCATGAACCAGTTCCAGTGCCTTACTTGCGCGATATGAGGTTGCTTGTGGGAAGACGCGTCTCACTTGTTTACCAAGTAAACATGAACCACAAATTTCTTTCTCAAACTTGACATCCGTAGTACCTTGAACAATCTTTTTATCAAACATGGACTTTAATGTGGCCGAGTTAATGTGTCCTAATCTCGCATGCCACTTACTGGCCTCGCTTGTTTGAGCTAGATGAAGGCTTGAATTTTCTCTAACCGTAGTATCTCTGATCCCCATTCTTACCTTGTAGAGGCGATTGAATGACCGTTCAGCTTTTGCAAGCAATTTCCCGTGTTGATCATGCATAGTTAAGATACCTCCTCTAATGTTGCTTTTCAGATTTGGTATGTAATACACGTCTGTCATCACTCGTGGCTCTCCCTACATATCAGTGAAAGCAATGGAGCCTTTACCTTTAATATCAATTCGAGAATCATCTCCAAAGCGTACCTTGCCAGTGATAGCAGTGTCAATCGAGTCAAAGTAGCGTCGATCTCCAGTCATGTGATTACTGGCTCCGTTGTCCAGGTACCAGATGTTCTCTTCCCTTGTGTTTGTTTCAAACTTGCTTGGTATGAATCGTTCTTCATTCAAGAACACAACCTCGTGCATCATAAGTTCGTCAGCGTCTTGTGTTTCACTTTTCTCGTCCTCATGTGTCTCTTGTAACTTAAGCAGTCGGTCTGGACAGTTAAAGGCAAAGTGTCCGGTCTTATCGCAACGGAAGCATGTTATCTTTGACATATCTCGACCTCCGCCAAAGCCTCGTCCTCCACCAAAACGCCCACGACCTCTACCTCTAAAAAAAGATCTTCCACCTCGTCCTTTGTTTCGATATTCTCCACTGTAGTCACGGTTTGATTAGTTAGATTGTCCCTCCATGTTCGCATATAGTAACTTGGTTTGGTCTTCTTGTGTGTCTTCTTCCTCTGAGATTCGTTCTTCATACGCTTTCAAGCGTCCAACAGTATCCACAAAGCTTGTGGTGTTGAGATCCAATACTTGCTCCAACGATGCAACCATGTGTTGAGATCCAATACTTGCTCCAACGATGCAACCATGTGTATAAATTTTGCCCTTGGAAGACACTTTAAAAATTTCTTCACCATCCTTGACTCTTCAAGGTTTTCTCCCAGTGCAGCCGTCTTGGCTGAGATCTCAGATTATCTTCCCACGAAATCGTCTATCTTCTCAGTGTCCTTCATGTGAAGACGATCGAACTCGGCCATAAGAGTCTGCAGACGAGCCTCTTTCACCCTTTCTGCTCCTACATGTCTTGCCTTGATTGCTTCCCACATCTTCTTCGCCGAGTCAAGTTCGCCGACTTGCAAGGTAAGTGATTCAGGTATGGATTGAACAAGTAAAGCAATCGCCATGTTGTTTTTGTCTGCGTTGATGGCATCTGTTGCAGACTCTGGTTCTATGACCTCCCAAACTTTATGAACTCTAAGGGCAATCCTCATCTTCATGGCCCACACGGTATAGTTGACTGTATTCAGCATCGGACATGAGATAGAAGGAGACCCTCCTCCTTCTTTTGGTGTGATGGTTGAGACGGTAAGATCTCCCATCTTTGATACTCGTCGGAAGCTCTGATACCAATTATTGTTTTCAAGCTTTGAGATTAAACTTCAAAATAACAACTCTTCTTTCTTATTAAGGAAAATCACTCAAAACCTTAATCTCTCTATCTCAAATCTCTCTTAAGGTATGTCACAACTCAACATCCTTATTTATATAAACACCAATCCTATTCCTACTTGGAAAACCTTTGTTTAGATAACTCCTAAACTAAACTCATCCTTATCTCTTTAGTAAAACACAATCTAGTTAAGAATAGGATTACTTCTAACTTAGTTTATTCAACACCCGATAAGCTCCTGATCATCAGATTTGGTTCTTTCTTTGTTCAAGGATTTTGCATTGTTTCGAGTTAAGATTTAGTGAAGAAAATTCCTTAATATATATGTTCTTTAATTACTTTTTTTATAGGAAGTGTCTTGTTTGAAGATGCAGTTGCTAGAACAGCTCGTTATGCGGAACAGAGAGCTGTGATGAAACATGACTCTGCATCATACCGCAGACCTACGAGTCCAGACAAGGAAGCAGAGCTGATGTGTTAGAGCAAGATTGGAAGAGGTGATGTGTCATGGGAATTTAATGATTCAGCTTTGAAGATAGAGTCAAAATATGGCGGGAATATATGTTGAATATTTGCCTCGACGTTTGACATTGGGGGAGCAAGCCATTGCCTAAAGAAGGATACTCGAAGATATTCTTGTTAGGATCTTGAGAGGCTTAGTATAAAAGGTATAGGGTTAGCCGCAGAAAGGTTTGAACACTAGAGAATCATTGTGGCAAAATTGTAAAATTTCAAGGCTGATAAAGAAGCTACGAAGGTGAGTGTTAGGTAGTTATCTTAGATCTACACAAATGTGTGTTTAGATATAATAGAGAAGAGTGCTTAGATTCAATCTTATATTCATTAACATTTGTGTGACAACCCGTCTCGTTGACTCCACTAGCCCCCCGCTAGCTTGCCCCCATAGGCCCGAAGGTCAATTGCTGACAGCTTGTCCTGTGGGAAGGTTGTTAAAGGGTGGGGACCAGGGTTTGAGGAACGCCTGATGCACCAATAACCTACTGGTGGATTTGGACATCCACAATGATTGGTTAGGATCGATGCCCTGCAGGGCCAGCCTATGGGGGCAACTAGCAGTGAGGCTAGTGGGGTCCACGGACGGGTTGTCACATAAAAATCAATTTTTATATGACAACCTGTCGTGCGAACCCCACTAGCCTCACTGCTAGCCACCCCAACGGACCCCAAGCTGGCCCTACAGGGCATCGATCCTAACCTCTGGTGACAGCTTGTCATGTGGGAAGGTTGTTAAAGGGTGGGGACCAGGGTTCGAGGAACGCCTGGCGCACCAATAACCTACTGTGGATTTGGATGAATAGTTCCATTTGCCCGGTGAGGGGTTAGGATCGATGCCCTGCAGGACTAGCTTGGGGTCCGTTTGGGCGGCTAGCAGTGAGGCTAGCGGGCTAGCAGTGAGGCTAGTGGGGTCCACGGGACGGGTTGTCACAATTTGATTAATAAGATTGAGTAGAAGAGCGTTTCTTTTGCGTCTTTCTAAGTATAATCATGTGTTGGTTGTTTTCTATACCTTAACAATTGGGATCCTTCACGGGATGAAGAAGATAAAGAACTAAATAGTTGAGGTCAACAAAGACAAGAGTTTAGTTAGTCTAATGGGACAATTTAGACTTTCAATTATATAATTTGTACTCAAGTAGGTAAGTTATATAATAAAATTTTGTTAAAGGCAAAATGAAAAGTCTCATCAAAGGAAAAATTGCAACAAACATTTTATTTAGATATGATTCATAACTTTGTATTACAAATTTAATATGTACTGTGCATGGGCGGATCCAAGAATAAAAGTAGGGAATATGCACTAGATACCACAATTTTCAAAAGTATTTAAGAAACTACCATAGGACCCACAGTGCATTCTCTCTCCTCATATACAATTACTTTTATACCCATTACATATATTACATGTTATTTGTTTAAATATCATGTAATTTTTGTTTTGTGAACGAAATTATATATCGATTTGGGTTCACAAATGAAATGGTTAGGATTTAAATTTTACAATTAGAACGAAATTATATGTCGGTTTGGGTTCACAAATAAGATGGTTAGGGTTTAGATTTTACAATTAAAACGAAATTATATGTCGGTTTGGGTTCACAAATGAGATGGTTAGGGTTTAGATTTTACAATTAAAACGAAATTAGATGGTTAGGATTTAGATTTTACAATTAAAACGAGATTATTTGTCGGTTTGGGTTTACAATTAAACGTTATTTAGTTCAATATAACATGTAAAATATAAATATTACATGTTATTTTAAAAAATCACACAAAATATTTCACTCTTTCTATCTAACACTAAAACAGAAAAGGGCGATTAAGTCTTTTCACTCCAAAAAAAACGTGGGCCCTATGGTATTTTCCAATGAAAAAATGTTGTTGTGGTATTCTCTTAAATAACTTTCAAAATTGTGGTATTCTCTTAATTAACCCATAAAAGTATGGGTCAACTATTGATAAAAGAAAATAAAATTATATTATCACTTCAGTTTATTATAATGAATGAATTGAACAAAGAAAGTAGCTTCTTCGGTCCAAAACCTGTAAATCAAATTTTGTTTTTAAAAAGTGATCGCGTAAATTCGTTAGTTTTTAATTCAGATTATTTGTATGAATCCACAACAACAACCAAAACCCTGTAAATTTAATTTATTTAAATACAAAAAATATATAGTGCAAATCCATTATTTTTAATTCAGCTTATTATAATGAATCCACAAAGAAAAAAAACTTCTTCAGTCCAAAACTTGTAAACAAAATTTTTGTTCATTTTCTTTCAATATTTTGGTATCTTATTTGAAGAAATTTTGGTATCTCATTTAAAGAAATTTTGTTTTTTGTTCTAACGTTCTTTATTTTTTTGTCAACAGCCTGTTCTAACATTTTTCTAATCTTTTCTTAGTGTTTTGATTTGTATTGAGGATGAACTTGGATCTATTTATCCAAAATGTGTCCATGTGTAATTGTTTTATTTATAATATTTGTTGGGACGGTCTATTACCAAAAAACAACTCTTTTTAATACGGACAAAGCAACTATTCTAAGTTAACTTGAACAATGAGCTTCTTTGTACAAAATGACAAAATTCTCATAATAAAATTTATATAGTTTGAATATCCCAAAATTTTATTTTATATTCACATATAATAGAATGACTAACAAATAAAGTTTACAAAGTAAATGATAGAATCATACATCAAAAAGGTTTATTTACATTTTATTGTAGTGCCTCCTAGTATATAGATAGTATCTTATACTATCCAATCTAGCTCTTTATGCAGATCTTTTGTACTGTTAGTAAATGGATAGTTGGTTCTTTTTAAATAGATCTCATCTTCTCTGACTTTCCAATCCCAAAAACGATCTCTTTTAAATGCTCTAAAATTTATAATACGTTTAAATTCAGGTCCTTATTTTATTGTACACATAGAACGGGTCCTATCAAAAACGTTAGGAGAAAAATTATTTACAAATTCTCCTCTGTTTGGTATTATTGTTGGGCCCAATACATCTTCTTTAGAAAAGCATCTCATCCAGATAGTTTTTTTATTTTTGAGTTTGTTCTGACACCGGATACAAGCCCAACATACAAAAGACCAAAAAAAAAGAGGAAGATTGTGAGATTTTTCATTTTTCCTTTTCTTTTTCTTGTAGAGATGTATATAAGATCTCTTGTTATATTTTTGATTTTTTTTAAGGAGTTTAAATAATCAATTTTTGCATTTAAAGTTTCTTGTTTTCTATTAATATCAGTTTGCAATAAATAATTGAGGTAACAAATTATGAACCACTATTATTTATGTAAAATCATCAGCCATGAGTTGAAGATCTCCAACCTGTCCTGTTTCAGCTTTCCCTCTAACCAATTAAGTGTTTTATTTTCTTAACATGAAGAAAATATTTATTTTACTACATAAGTATATATGGTCTTTGTGAAGTGATCTTAGTGCAGTGGCAGGAGGTAAGTCCATTTGTAGAAGGCACCACCACACCCGGAATCGAGTCTCGGCTCCTATGAATGTAAGAATTTGGCTAATGGGTCGGCCAGTTGTGGCCCAATAATTGACAAAAAAAAAGGTATAGATGGTCTTTAAAATGAATTTTACAATGATTAATTAATTATTATGATTGTATTTGTTATACAAACTATCTAACTCGAACAAAACATATCCAAAATATACTTTTCAATTTGATTAATTCATTTCTAACTTACTTGCACTATATAGAAGGTCTTTCATACAAGAAGAATTTTGCTCAAATACACATGCCCATAGTGAAGATGCAGATTTTGGACATAGCTCGTTGTTTGGATCAAGAAATTGCATCAAAACACATCAAGTTTATGTAAGTTGTGATGGACGCGGGAGCTAACATGGCGCAGAGGTAGAGAGGATAATGTGACTTGTCAAGGAGGTGAGAGCTGACTTGGCCAAGTGGTGGAAGACAAAGTGGGTATGATTGTGACGAAGTATTTTCAACGCACGGAGAAAGGTAAACAAATCGACATGTCAACACATGCTAGAACTAAGTTAGATAAGGAGAATGTCTGTCAATGTGTTGAGTGTGAGGGCGTTGGTTATCTTAAGTCTGAATGTCTAACAAGAGGAGAAGCTTGTAAAAATGTCATGAATGTAATGGCTATGGTTATTGTGGATGTCGGATCCCACACTCAATGATTTTAATGGTCAAAGAAATTGAATATCTTGAGAATAACAAAAAACTGAAGTTACTTTAGATAAAAAAAATAAAATATTTGAAAATATATAAATTGCTTAAGAAATGTATTGTATAAATATCCAAAAAGTCCCCTCCTGAGGTGTACAAAATTTTGTATTTATACTAAAACAAGCAATTATTTAGGCATTCAATTATATAATTTTTCATTAATGCATTCATGCATTTACTTTATAACGTTCGGAATTCAAATTGACTAGATCTTCCTTGGTCCCTTTATCTCAAGGCCCATCTCGGAACTCTTTTGCCTTGTTTACTTCATCTTCACGAGCTCTCCAGAACTCATGAACACTTCGTATTTCTCTAAGCAGGGCCATCTTGTTTCTCGGGCTTTTCTTCCTCTGGCACCTCGGGTGATCACACGTGTTATTCCTCTCTTGGTAATAAAATTTGACAGAGGATCCATGTATGTTAGTGGGGAATCTGGGCCCAACAATCATACAAGAGCTGATTGTCTTGGAATGACTAGTAAAAAATAGTCTTATGTAACATGGAATGAAAGTGATATTGAAGTAGATGAGCTTGACGAAAAAGAAAGTTTCAATAACTTTGTATCTTACTTGGGTAATATAGAAGAGGAAGAAAATGGAGTTATCTTGAGTACCCAAACTAATGAGAGTCTGCTTTGACATTGGAAAATAGACTAATGCTCTGATCAAAGAGTTATCGCTAATTAATGAGAAAAAGAGCTTGTTGAATAAAGCATGTATTCTAGAAAGAGATAGAAAACTAGTCAATCAGGTTTGGACTTAGAAAAAAATTTATATTGTCAAGTTGCCTGCACAGCTGAGCCAGAACAGAAGTCAGGAAAGAAGATTTGGTATCTTTACAAGAGAATCTACAAAACTCTAAGGAAGATTCATGTGGTCATTACTTTTGGAGATGGGGCAAAAGGTAAAAAGAGAAAGGCAAATATATCACTTGCGGAGAGATCACTTAACCCGAACTCTAAAATGTTTATATGGTCGATGGATTGAGAGCTAACATGATTAATTTAAATCAATTTCATGAAGATGGATTGGTTGTTCCTTTCATCAAGGAAGACTAGAAATTTTGTGTGAAAATTGAAATTCATCACTCTGAAAAGAACTACTACATATTGAAAATACAAACTTTATCTTAGCATTGTCGTAGAGAATGAAGTTGAACTTTCGCATTGCAAGTTAGGAGATCTGATTGTTCGGACAATGTTAAAACTTGCAAATCATGATATTTCCGAGGAATACTAATGTTAAGACTAGTTACAAATTTTGTGTGTGTCCATGCACCAAAGGGAAGTAGGTTTGCTATTATAACCAAAATTTCTCTAGAACTGGTACTGGTTCATATGAATCTGATGATAATAATAACCTTCATAATATATGTACTTGATACATGTTATGGTCTTATTAGTTGGTTATTAGGATTTCCTTTTATTATTATATTATTTTTTGGTATTTTAAATTATTTAAATTAGAATAAGTTGTTTATAAGAGTTCTCTACGAAAGGAGACTGAAAACATCAATAAGAGGGAAACCTCCAATAATTAACCTAATTCTCTAGAAAGAGACTTGGTTTAAAGGGAATGTTTGGCTTAAACCTTTCGTTCTAGTTTCAATCACAGCTCCAGTTACTACATGAATTATGGCTCATAACATCTTGGTATCTGTGACACTACGGTTTGCGGACAGGTTTAAAAAGAATTGATTTGGCCACCTATGTCATCAAAGTGCACTTATTATTTCCTTCAAGGGTCTTCCAGAGTTAAGCGTGCTTGAGCTGGAGTAGTCTTAGGATGGATGACCTTCCACGAAATGATTGTCGGAACTGTGCGAGTGAGAAAAAAACACTGTGAAAGATCATGTGTTGATTTGTAGAGATGGTAAACAATTCTTTAAAGCCTCCCAAGCGTATCAAACCGACCGTCGGATATGGATGGGCTCACGGGTCTAGTGAGAAGACGTGAGGACCATTAAGGAAGGTGGGCCCATGGAATGGGAGTTGAAATAGGGCTCACTAAAAGGTGGCGGTCAGGGCGTTATAAGTGGTAATAGAGCCAAACACATACGAGTGTGGAGTCGAGTGGACTCACACCCTTGTTGCGATCTGTTAGTGGGGGTGAATTGTGACACTTTGGTTTGTGGAGAGGGTTAAAAGAATCGATTTGGCCACCTGTGTCACCAAGGTGCACTTATCTTTTCGGTCAAGGGTCCTGAGAGAACTCAAGATTTAATTAGCGTGCTTAAGCTGGAGTAGTCTCAGGATGGGTGAACTTCCGAGAAGTGATTGTCGAAACTGTATGGGTGAAGACAAAACACTAGGAAAGATCATGTGGTGATTTATAAGGATGCTAAACAAGTCTTTAATGCCTCCCAGACATAGCAAACCGACTGTTGGATATGGATCAGCTCACGGCCCTAGTGAGAGAACGTGAGGTCCATTAAGAAAGGTGGGCTCATGGACTAAAAGTGGAAATGGGGCTCACATTGAGGTGGTTGTCGGGGAGTTACAGTATCAAAGCCGTTTTCTGATCCGATGGGAGAAGAGCCAATAACAATTTCTCAATTTAAGAAATTATTTAAGGAGGCAGAGATTAATGAGGGTTTGAAGCAGCTAACGGAGACCATGGTAGAGCTCCAAGAGAGGAGGAGGCCTTGGAGATGACGATGGCTTCACAACAAGAGGGACTTCAACAAACAAAGGCGTTGGTGGAAGAGATTCGTGAAAGGAGAAGTTAGAAGCAGCCCTAGCTGCTGAGAAGGAAGAGAAATCCAACAGATCTCAAGCCCTTTATGCGGCTGTAGGTGGGGATGAGATGGTGGAGAAAGAAACAACTTTTGTGTCTAAGGTGAAGCAAAATAGCAGTGCAGCTCTTATCGACGGATGCAGAGCAGGTGGTCCATGGTCAAAACGCTCGATGGGAAGGGAAAGAGGCCATCGAGTGACTGATGGAGGTGGAGAGTGGGCTGTGCGGCAGATTGGAGATGATATGGCCTGTGAGGCATCAAGTTACCCAACAGGAGATATCAGATGCAAAAGAAAATTGGTTCGATGAGAAGTTTGGTGGAGGGAAGAGAAAGTGGTGGCAAAGAGAACGAGAAGATTATGGTGCCACCATCTAAGACGGAGTTTCCACTCTATGATGGTACAACTAATGCGGTGGAATGATTACAAAAATGTGAAGATTATTTTGAGGATCAGAGAGTGTTTAATGATGATGCAAGAGTACGTCAAGCTACTTTGTACTAACTGGAGAAGTGTATCATTGGAACCACAATCTGCGGAGGCTGACTAAACATAGGCTTGGATGGACCGAGTTTAAACGAATATGCAAAAGTAGGTTTGGGCGAGCAGATGCGGTGAATCTCGTGGGAGAGTTATGTAATATGCGACATACAGGGTCAATAGATGATTACTGTAACCAGATTGAGGAGTGTTTGGGAAGATAAACAAGATTGTCTGGGGATCAACAATTGTGGCAGTTTTGCGCGGGACTAATAGTCAGCTGGCGAAAAGAAGTGGAATATCTTCAGCCTGTAACGTTCTTTGAAGCTATGGAGTATGCATGGAATAATGAATACAAGATTCAGGGCGATATATATACTCGAACGCTTGGAGGGCACTTTGCGCCACCAACTCGATATTCAACTTTTTCAACTAGGTCAACATTGACAGGAAATGGTGGGAGCCAAAGCAGTAAAGACAAGGAAGCTCTTTTGCCTCAAGAAACAGAAGTGAAACAAGCTCCTCAACAAACTCTTTCTAAAGAAATTGACGAGCGCAAAGATGGCGGAACGACGTGCAAAAGGTCTCTGCTTCAACTGTGATGAAATCTTCACAAGAGAGCATGTTTGCAAACCGGTCTTTTTTCAAATCACGGTAGTCAATGATGGGGCTAATCAAGAGGACGAACCAATTGAAGATAAAGACATGGTGGAAGATGTGAGGCGGCGCAGAGCAGCTGCAAGGAGCACACCATGAGCTGAAACTTGAGGACAACCTTCAAGTCGACGTGCTATATTCTTATTAGTTGGTTATTAGGATTTTCTTTTATTATTAGATTAAGTTTGGGTATTTTAACTTATTTAAATTAGTATAAGTCGGTTGTAAGAGTTCTCTATGAAAGGAGACTCAAAACATCAATAAAAGAGACTCAAAACATCAATAAGAGGGAGGTCTCTAATAATTAACCTAATTCTATTCTCTAGAAAGAGGCTTGGATTAAAGGGAAGGTTTAGCTTAAATTTTTTGTTTTAGGTTTGAGAAACCACATTGTTTTGTTATTAACGGATTCTCATTAACGGCTAATTAATAACGGATTCTCGTTAACGGCTAATTAAGAGTTACTAATTAAGAGTTACCAATATACTAAAACTACAATGGTATAAATGCAGATTCTTTCCAATATACTGTTTTAATGTAAAAGAAACTCAAATAGCTTCAGTAATCGATAGCAACTTTTAATATAACTTTTTCTTATTCAGTTTTCCATATTTTTTTTTTGTTCATGTAAACGAAAACCCTGAAATGGTAACTGTACAAAGTGGGTCAGAGCCATTGTAACTAAATTTGTATGTACAAAGAAGTCCATTGATTTCTTCCTTCTTGGACAAGAAAACCATAAAGCTTATGTAACCATGCAACCGAACCAGTTAAGTTCTCAGTCGGTGATGTCGAAGTATCTTGGGTTTTCTGGATAATGGTACTCCACATTCAACTGCAACACAAAGACAAGTAATGGTTTTTTATATCACTTACGATAAGACTCAACTATATTTAGCTATTTGCAAAGCGAAGTTCAAGACTCAAAAACACAAATCTCGTACGTACCTTTCCTTCATCAGAATCTGTGTGGCGTTGAGGAAACACAACTCTCAAATCATTGTACAGATAGAATCTCCTCTTCCCATCTGAATCCAAGTTTTTATTTTGTCCTGTAGTTTCGGTTTCATCAGATTTCTTTGAAGCTTTCTTTGGTAATGGGCAAAGAAATCTCAGATGAAGAGCGTAGCGTAGAGCACCAGAACCACCATTACATTCTTTGGACAACTTTATACAGCTTTTTTCACTTTCATGTAACTCATCAAATTTCCCATCTCCTTCCACTGCATCTACTAAATCAGATCCTTCACAACTCTTTTTGTCCCTATATCTAGAGTTTTCATTTACCAAGCTTTTGGCTTTTCTAGCGTTCTCCTCTGTTGCTTCACTAGTTGGATTTGATGATCCCAGAGTAACCTTTTGGCGCAAGAACGTCTGCATAAAAACCAAATATTCAAAAAACTTCTGACGTATCATTACAGCAAAACATGCACTGATGAGTTTAAAAGGCGAAGCAATGAGTGGAAATGAAAACAGTGACTTCCATGTTTTGCTTGAGACCTTATGCCTTCCTAGAAGCTTAACAATTACTCTTCTGACTATGGCAGTTACACTCTATCACTCCCTAATGTTTTTAGTTCTTGAACACAATATCATTTCCTCTGCTTAAAATGAAAAGAAATAAATAAAAAAAGGTTGATATCGTTATGTTCTATATTACCTTTGTACCAGCTGGCATATCAGTCAAGTCATAGTTACAGAGGAAGGTGTGAAGAGGTGTTTTCTCAGGGTTACTAAGAACCTGCATAGGAGCAGTTCAATCATATGAGTGAATATTTTAGAGCTTTTCAGAACTACCTATTAGCAACACTGACAAACATAGTAACTTAGCCTATTTTCTTCATAAGCACTTGGCTATTTGGAATTCAGGGAGAGTAGTAGCTGTTAAACCGCTATTTGGTCTATCCAAATTAATTACACAAGAAAAGTACGGTTACAATCTACTGCAACCATCAAATAAGTTTTTAGCCATATCTTTATAATCCAATAGCATCAATGCAAAATGCAAAATTAATAGCACCAAAAGAAAAGAAAAAAAAGAGAGAAAGGGGATACCAGTTGAATCCGGCCCTTCATAGGAATCCGCAGTTGGCTCTTCGAACTCTGACCATCAGAGTTCACTTGACTTGCTTTCATTTTCTGGCCCCAGAATTTGTTCAATATAGATCCTCCAGCGAGATCTATGGAGGCATAGTATAGCAAGAAGCAATCATCACCAACACTAGTTACTGAGAATGGAAGCTTCTGTGATTTTGGAGAGATGTTTCCCCCAGCAATACTAAGAACGGCAAGAAAACCGTCAATCTTCTGTACATAAAAAGCAGACAGAAGTCAATAATCTAAATTACAAAACAGAAAGCAAAAGAAAACTTTTTTTTTTACATCTGAGGTTACAGCTTTTGCATAACGATTTTTTCCTTTCAGTTGTTGCATATATAAGATTAAATCTATAGACAGTCGTCTGATATGAGCCAGTTTTACCAATCCTCAATTTCTAAGGTTACACATATTTCTTTCATGAAATGGGGACGAACACTAGTTAAAGAATGTGACTTTCTAATGACCTATAAAGTGAGTTATCAAAGCATCAACGTTGAAGATGAAAACCTGATTTGTTGGCCCGCATGACAATCTTCCTGTCAATAGTGACTCCTCAAAAGAACCAACTAATGACCTCTGAATGGGGCGTCCACTCAAGCTTCTAACGAACCTTTTACATGGAGATGCCGGAGCTGATTCAGTACTTCTCTCCATTGAAAACGTTCTCCTAACGGCATATGCATCATCAAATAATCTATGATCAATTCTTAATTCTGCTTCTTCACTAATATTCCTTAAATCTTCCAGTATCTTCCCATTTTGGCCACTTGTTACAGCTTTTATTCTCTCAGAAAACTTCGGACCAAGTGGTGACATACAAAGCGGCGGAGAGACAGATATTTCCTTATCACAAGGTAAGGGCTTATTGGACATGCCATACGTTTCATATTGTGGTGAATATAAGCAAACCTCACCTTTGGTGGGTCGGCGGAGGTTTACAGAGTCAAGCAATGGACCATCAGTGAATACCATGGACGAGAGTCTACCACTGTTTGAGGCATTCTTCCGATCCCAGCAACTAGATGAGGTTGTGGTCGTAGGAGTGGTAGAGAGATGTAACATACTAGGGGCATTAGCCTTTCTGTGATCTAATGCGCCAGAGTTGCTGAATCCATTAGACTGAGCAGAATAAATAATTTGTTGGTGGTTACCACAGCTGATATCAAGCAGATCACCTCTGAATTTTACAGGGAAAAGAGTATTCAGGGGGGAGAGTACTCGTTTCCTGACTAACGCTCCACCAATATCTACTCCTGTAACTCCACCAGTGGATGATAGAGAGTTATCAACATCGACACTCGTTGGTTTGTTGTCCAGCGAGCTAACTTCGCTTGATGCAAAACCAACTATCCTTCTAGCTCCAGTTAGACTCGAACTAACCTTATTGGCAGCATAACTAGTCGATCCATGAGCACTTGATGAGGTAACAACACGAGTGCCATGGAACCTACACGAATCATCTGTGAACTCCAGAGGCTCCAATGATGTTTTTCTATCAAATTCTCCAATGGAAGAGCAGATACCTTCTTCACTTCCACTGTTAATGCCATCTGAATCATGGGAAGTAGCATACACAGGCAGACTTTGTGAAAGGCTACAACTAGGAGCAGACAAAGCTTCCTGGGATTGTTCACTTGAAGCAGTCTGTGGCAGACCCATAACCAATGCTCAAAGGAATTTATCAAGTAAAAAGAGAGGTTATGGTCACTTGAGAGATGTCAGTTTCCAAATCCCTACTTGTCTAGAAACTCCGACTACAAACCACCAAATCCTAACAATACAGACTACCTCTCTATCTCTAGCAGAAGAATAAATAAAATAAAAATCTAGAACTATGTATCAGTCACAGGCATCCACAAGTTATGCATTGCTTGACTACAGACCCGCATACAAGAAACCAAACAATTAACATTTATCCGACATTGGTTTATGGCAGAGCAGTCAGCTGAAGCTACATGAAATGTGAGGGTAACGGGTACAGAGTTCATTGCAGTTACCCTTTCCTGAAACAAATGAAACAGAGAAAGCTAAATCAGTTACATATTCAACACAGTAAGCACATAACACCCGAAGTTATTCTGCTAAACTCAATAGAACACACAAAATGGGCAGAAGTTTATCAGGAATGGTCAAAAGAAGTTATGACTGATTCCAGTTAAAATAATAAAGAAACAATCAAAACATATCAGAATTTGTAAACAAGAGTTTAAACTTGAAGCAAGAAGAAGAGATCAAACAATGCCACAGGACAAGCTATTCCAACAAAATCAGGACTCGGAAGCAGTAAACTAAAATTCTCATAATTATAAGCTTAGAGCATACATAACTAGAAAACACACACGTATGCAAGATTTGAGCAAAATCTATTAAAAAAAAAAAAAAAAGATGATCGAACACTCCTACAAAATCTTCCTAACACTCCTACAAAAATTTCCTGAAGAAACAAACCAAGTGATCAAACATATCAATGATCCAAGATCACAAAAACATGCACTTCACAAACGAAATGAACCGAAGACCACACGAAATAAGCTTGTGATCAAATCAATCTGATCAACAAATACTTTAAGGAAAAAAAAAAGTTTCTCATATATCAAATCCGAAGAAAACCCAGCAGCTGCTCATCAATCATCATAGACAACAACATGGTAAAACTCACAAAACCGATGCAATCACCAAACTCCGAAAAATAAATAAATAACACGAAGAACGGCAGATAAAAATCCCCGTTAGAAGACGCACCGGTGAAGCAATCCGTTCAACAAAACATTTTCAGACGAACAAGTCCAAAAACTGAATCATTCACACAAATATATATACTAAACCCTCCTGGTCTGGATCCAAAATTAGAATCAAACGAAGAAGAAGAAGAAGAAAAGGTAAGAGAGAGATTCTTAAAAAGGGATGAGAAAGAAAGAAGAAGCAAAGAGGTACCTCTCTCTTCTTCCCTTATCTCTCTTTCTTCTGTTTATATAAACAAAAGAAAAAAAAACAAATCCCAATAAAACTCATCATCGCCATTAACATCGCTCTTTTTTTTTTTTTCTTAATTAAACATTTTTTCAATTTTATCAAAACTCTTTTATGTCACAAAAACATGAATTTTCGTACATTATTTAATTAAAATCATAAATTAATCTATAAAACCTTACCGTTTTTAATTTTTTATTGTCCTTTTTTTACCGTTAATAATAATAACTCCAACGAACAGTAAAAATGGAGAAAACATAATTGTTTTTTTTTTCTTTAATGACGAGAGAGACAAGAAAGCTGTTGGGAATTGGGATGATTTTTCTTTTGGTGCCCTTTCACTGTTTTTTTCTTCCAAGTCTTATCTCTTAGTGGGCCATAACATCAAGGCCCACATACTAGTGGATCAAATACATTAAGCCCAGCACGTGATCTATCTCACGTGAGAGAGAAGACGACAGACAGATGATGATGACTGATTTGATGATAATGATTCTTCTCCTCCACCCAAAGCTGAGCCTCTCGTCCCTTGTACAACACATGTCACTGCTGCAGTTTTAGTTTCCTTCACTAGTTGGAGAATGGAGAGTATACATATGAAATAATATATATAAAAAAAACCTGAAAACACTAAATTTTATGCAAAAAAGCTACATTGATGTCGAGACGATATACATTACATACAAGATAAATCATATGAGTGAGAGAGTAAGATCGACCTAGAAAGGTCGTGAAGCTTCTTCCATCATTTTCTTCACTCTCGTTAACTTCTCGATTTCTTTCAGAACCTGATGAACCATTGTTCACAAATTTTTCACATTTGTCATCATAAGTCGAGATGGAGAAAAGAAAGAAAAGCTTACGACTTACCTCCAAAGCAATGTCTTCAGAAGTTACCGCTTCCAAGTCTTCGAATTCCAGCTTTGTGGCTATTTCTGTTTATGAGTAACACAACAGAATCAGTCATAAAATGAAAATTTTGAAGAATAGTATTTGACTTATGATTGATGGATCCTTACTGTCAAGGGAAATGGATGCATCTGCTGTTTCGTAACCCTTTCTTGATTTTTCGTAACTCGCTTTTAGTGTGTCAAACAACTGTGTTATTCATCCATCATATAAGTCAGTTTCTCTGTAATAACATACTAGTAACTTTAAGCAGTTCAGTGCAAAGAAAGAAGTAAAACCTCACGAGAAGATTCCGAGTTGAATGAATCATCATCCCCTTTAGCAGCGATATCCAGAGGAACATCAATCCATATGGAGATTCCGTGTCTTAGAAGTGAACTGTTGAAATGAGAACAGACAAGGTGTAAGCAGCGTGTGTATGTCTTCCAAAAGCACGAACTGCTAGAGATAAACACTAGTGAAACTGATATAGAACATACAGATTTTTCACGCTCTGTACCGCACCATCTCCAGCGCAAACTACAAGCCGACCCATAGATGATAGCTGCTTCAGCACTTCAGTCTGCAGAAACATATTAGAGAGTCATCATCGTCAGAAACAATTATGTAGGCATTCAGATTGGTTTTGACTCAGTATCTTGTAACTGAGATCAATCCTCGATCAGAAACTAGACCAGGGATGCATTTGTACGATTGAAAAATGCAGATCAAAGTAACGAATTTACCTCTGATTCTAGAAAAGCCTTCTCATCAGCTTCCTTTAAAGCTTGAGCGGACACATTTCCACCAGCCGCCTCTGTGATCAAATTATCACTACACAATAAAAAGTAAACTAAAATTTAGGGTAATGCGAAAGGACTTGAGAACATTCAATGTGAAACTATCAAGAGGAGAAGAAGAATAAAGTGGCAACCCTGAGCTATGAAGGTAAAGAACCCAAAAAGAGAGCTTAGAGCTTAACACTAATGCTCGGATAAAGCTAAGAAACTAGATTCCACAAGTAAGTCACTATACGTAGAGTAAACTAGATTTAAACAAAGATAAGTACATATAAGTAACAATGAGAATGCCTGAGATTCTGGAAACTCTAAACAACTATAAGGGTTCTAAAAAATATAAAAGCAGACTGAGGTTCTGGTTCTGCTATGATGAACTTATGAGTGCTTTACCTATCAAAGTAGTAATATCGTAACGCCTCAGCCAAAAGCTTCCCCGCGTTTGCTTTAATGGGGTTATTAATCCCTGTTCCAGAGTGTCAAAGGCTCACAACATCAGTGTCTGTGTCTGTCCATATGAAGTACACAGTTAGTTTTAAAAATATTGGGGCCTAGCTAAGTCCACCTTACCAACCAGAAAGATCGAAGCTCCTTTGAGTGCAGGGGCTATGTCCATAGCTTTCCTCTGTGTTTCAGACGGAAATGATTAAGGGAAAAGGTAGTTCTGAAATATGAAGGAAGCAAAGCTAGTAACATATGTAAGGTCTTTAGTTCTTATGAAAACTCTAACCTTGACAGCATCTATGGGATCCGAATCAACAACACTGACCCCTATGCAAAAAAAGGAAAAACAATAAAATCGAAAAGATAAAATAATCTCATCACTTCGTTTCTCGAGCCGCCATTACTCGTTGCATCAATCTAAGAAAGAATTAGGGCAAAGAGTACAACAATTTAGACTAATTCACAGCATCAGACATATCGTCGAACACTTTGTTCACAATCACACGTATATGCAATTGAAACTAACGGTTTCGGTAGACTTAGAGGCATCTCCTCAAATACCAAAATTAAGGTTTGCAAACTAACCGGTGAAGGCAGATTGATCGGCGAGACACAGAGACGGAGCTATAATAATACGTCTCTGAGAAGAAATGAGTCCAATAGAGGAAGAAGAAGACAGCAACGGCTTGACGGAAGTAGTCAGAGCATGAGGATAGAGCAAGGGAAGAAGACGAGGGACTAGTCCAGAGGAAGTTAGAGAAGCAGACGCAGAGATCTCCATTGACGACGACGATACTGGTCTAGCTCCTTCTCTAGTCCCAAGATATCCACCACGCAACTCAACTCAACGTGATAACTTTTCTTTTTACCAGATTTTTTGGTTTGTCCGGTTTGTGTGGGATGGCCCGGTTTGTTTGGTTTGTCTAAATAATTTTTCACGTTTTATGAAATTTTCATTGTAATTTAGAAGGGGGGATAAAAGAAGAAAAATTGAAAGGATTGAAAGGGAAAATGGAATAAAAAACAAAAGGCTTCAGATTTACAATGGGTAAAAAGAAACCTAGAAAAGAAAAAGAAAAAACGAGATTAACCAACTAAAAAATAGTAATACATATAACCGACTTCTTCTCTATATTCACTTGTGAAGATCTCTGAATTTGTACAACCAGCGACGCAGACGAGGCAGTAGCTTCATTCATCTTTCGATCAGCTTTCCTACTCCTGCATTATTAATAACCTAAGGAGGTTTCAATAAATCCACAAGCAAACAAAAAAAATCCATTTTACGAAATTAATACATTTCAACTTGTTTTGCGTGTATAGTTTGCGAGTGTCAATCTATACGCCAAACGCAAACAAAAGCTAAACAAGAACTTATCATTTGCGTCTTATGGAAAACTGAACATGCTTTATATTTGCTCTATAAGATTATTTTCATGTAAACAAATAATATGAGATGGAAACAATTGATTTTACCTCTGATTTGACTGGTCTGAGCAACTCCCGTAGCTTGAGGAAGTGGCCGAGACAGGCTCATTGGTGTTAACGGCGGGGACGCTACTGCTACTCTATCATCGCTCCTTTCGACCGGCCGTTGAGAAACAGCTCTCTGGTTTCTTGAAGGTATAGAGTAACTTCTGGGGACAATCAACGGAGGTACCGGAAGTGGCGAGGCCACAATGTTGGTGGAGAATGGAACAGCAACAGTTACGGTGTTTCTTTCTTGGTTCCATGCGGTTAGAGGCGCCGAGTGACCAACCAGACTCGGGGATTTTGCTCGTCTTGGTGGTGGTGCAAAGTGGCCTGGGGGTCTTGGAAGCTCGTGAAGCTCATTCAGCCTCGGGGAAGAACCAGGAGGAGGTGAAGCCGTAGGGGAGACCTTTGGAGAAGATGATGGATGAGGATGAGGATGAGGTTTGAGTACTGGAGGAGTCGGCAGAGGACAATACATGCCTGAGTAATTTTCCGCGGTAGTGACGGGTTTTGTTGAGGACGGTTTCAGGGGTCCGGAAAACGCATGTCTTCCTGCTGCTTGCTGCGGATAATGATGCGTGTCTGTTGTAGAATGACGAGGGAGGCGGCCGTATACGCTGTTGTTTTCAGTGTCTTTCCCATCTTTCCCGCTTTTTATTGGCTCTAATGGAGATGAATGCCATATGTTTCCAGTACTGTGGTTTGCTGGCCTCGGATTTAAAGCTTGGGAAGCTGGTTTCGAGTACCTTGTATCGTTTGGTGTTGGTAATACGTAGGCATTAAAAGATGGATTCACCTGTCTTAACCTCTCTGATAAATCAGGTTTCTTTTCTGGGAACAACGGAGCTGAATGGCTGCTCAAATATTTATCACGGGTTGAAACTGGATATTCTTCTCTATAATCAGCATTTACCTATGCAAGAGAGAAGTAAATACTTATCACACTAGTCTCTCACCAACCAGATTAATTGCAGTTGAGAGCATTTGGTACACATATATTGAAAAAACATACCGCTGCTGGTCGTGTTACAGAAGGGCGAGGAAACGAGAGGTCTGTATCATCCACCTAGATAAAATGAGAAGAGGATAAGAACAATTTTTTTAGGTGATGTGTGTATGTAACATTTTACCGTCACAATCAACTTACCTTCATTGAGCCCCATGGTGTAGAGAGAGAAGCAGCTTCGATCTTCTGCTCATTTGTTCTGTAATCAAAACTCAGTTCTCCTTCTCTGTTCATATATCGGCCGTCATTATCATCATCATCATCATCCTCGCTAGCTTCCACCTCATTCCCATGAACAGATAGATCACAATCAATGTGTTGTTTCTCTGCAGCAACTTTTACATGACGCTCAACTGCCTCTAGCGATTTCAGTCCAGTGTGGAACAAACGCATCTACAAAGAGTTATAAGAAACAAAGTCAGAAAAACATACGACGAACACCAAAGTTCAATGAGCAATATACAGACGAAATTTGAACGCAAGCTTTACCTGAGCAGTGTGGTGACGGACTGCTTGTGTAAGGAGACTACGAGCTTGTCCTTCTTTAAGAGATTTCAATCGAAAAATGCACATTGTTGCTTCGTCATGAAACTCACTGTAGGCAGGTCGAGAGTCAGGAGGAATATGTCTCTCTCCTTTACTGCTTTTAGGTCTTCCTTTATCTTTCACTAGCGACATTTCAAACACATTCCTGAGAGTTTACATGTAAAGAAGTTGTTGAAGGAAAACTTTAACCGAACTATAAAGTGAAAACTTCAGTAGTAGAAAATTAACAAACCTTTTCTCGTCGCATTGTTGCTTCATATCCTGCTCATAATATGAAGATCAAAAGATGAGTGAAAAAAAAAAACAGTAAAAGCATTTCTTCAAAACAAGAATAGCAAATAATGGTATACCTCAACAGTTCTGAGATCCTTGAGAAGCGCCTCTGATGGGGTTGTAATAGTTTTAAAAATATGACTACGCTGAAGAACAAGAACGATGACCAAGTAAGTTTTTTTTTCCAGAGAGCATTTGCGGAATTCATGTTTGCAACAAACAACTTACATATGTATCAAGAAGTCTCTGAAGCTCAGACTGAACTTTACCTAACATAAACAAGATTCTACCTACATAAGAAAGAAAGAAAAAAAACAATGTTACACTACAGTCTTGTACACAGTAAAGTAAAATTCTGTAAGTGACTAAATCTTAAACACTTACTGCTTTCTTCGTCGCTATCAGGCGCGATTTGCTCCAAACAAGAACCCATCTCTCCCAATGACTCAGAGAACTCTAAAATCCACCAAAGTATAACAACAAAAGCGTAAGAATGTTTTCTCTTCAGTAACCTAATTGCATTTCCCATATGACAAGACAATTGCATGTTTTCTTTACCATAAGCGCTATTTGCCGTGGCAGCAGCTGCAGAGAGTAGTCTATCGTAACAGTCTCGCATGTCTTGCATATCCTGAGAATCCCAATACAGTTAAAAAGTCAAATTCAGTAACTTCTTCCATAGCACTAAATCTCATGTAAGTGATCAGATTTGCTACCAATTGAAAAAAAAAGTTTCTAAATTTGTTCATCACTCTCAGAATCAGAAACTCGATCGAACATCAGAAAATTTTCCTAAAAACTAAACTAAACCACAAGCATAAACCCTACTAAAATCTCGTCGATTTCAGCAACAACAAAAAAAAACCAGGTTCGTGAGAACATTAAATTACAATAATTTCCAAAATTTAATGAAGTTTAGCGTAATTGTTTACCTTCCCGGCTCGAGCGAGTTCGTCGATTTGTGTGGTAGACACAATCTCTCCTTTATCCTTTGCATCGACCTTATGCGAATGCGATATAAACCTCTTTAACTTCTCAATCGAAGCTTTCATCTTTAGAATGAGATCAAATCAAAAACCCTAATTCAAGCAATCCCTTCAGTCAAAATTAACAGAAAGCTTCGGATCGAAATTTCCAAAAGCAAATTGAGAAGAGATGATGAATTGAGTCGGGGAAGAAACAGAGAAGAGTGAGATTCAAGTATCCTCAGATATGTTGAACGACATTGAATGAAAAGAAGAAGA
Source organism: Camelina sativa (assembly GCF_000633955.1). Classification (NCBI taxonomy): domain Eukaryota; kingdom Viridiplantae; phylum Streptophyta; class Magnoliopsida; order Brassicales; family Brassicaceae; genus Camelina; species Camelina sativa. The sequence goes on from NC_025693.1 coordinate 4,871,752, forward strand.
AGAAAAAAAAAAGTTTTCTTCTATGTGAAAAAAGTTTTTGGTCAAAAAAAAACAGATCGGAAACAGAGAGAGACGGAGACGGAAACCCAGAGAGATAAACAGCAAAGATATTATGATCCAACGGCGTTAAACCTCTGGTTGGATTTATACATGGAGAGAAGAAAAGACACGTGTCGAAATCGTAACGGATAATAAGGAAGAGTCAAAGTTCAAAGATTGATGACAGGGAAAGAAAGTGATTATCATTATTTGGGTTTGACCGCCAGTGGGAGGGTCAAACATCTCTTCCCTTTTTTTGACAAGTTATTAATTGTTTCTATTGAATCTCAATAACACACATTTACAAAAACTATACAATGGTCTTTTTTTAAATTGCTTTAAGATATTTAATATACTATCCCCTTGAGTTAATTCAAAGCATCTTAATAATCTGTTTTAGATACAAATATCAAACCAGTATGTTTTTTGCTAGTTTTAGGATTTTGTCCATGATAAAAAAAATAATAATTATTTGTTTTACACTCTTTGATCTTTTGCTATATATGCATTAAACATGTTTCGGTAGTTTACATCTTTAACGCTTTCTTTTTTACATAGCTTCTGTGTTTTATACTCTATATCGAGGAATAGAAAGAATCCATTTACATGTTTTACGGAAGCTTCTGTCTTTTATATATGCGTTAAACATGTTTCGGTAGTTTACATCTTTAACGCTCTCTTTTTTACATAGCTTCCGTGTTTTACAATCTATATCGAGGATTAGAAAGAATCCATTCACATAGCTTTCGTAGTCTACACTCTATATTGAGGATCAGGAAAAATCCAAAGATGATAAAGTACTTTCCGCCAAAGAATCCGTCAACATACTGACAAATCACGGAAACTTTTAAAAAGACTTATAGAACATATCTCGTGAAGGAGTAGTGTAAACTCATTTAAGCTAAAGACGAAAATAAAGATCTCTGAATCCGACAAAATTTAGATGTGGAAAACTAGGTTTTACAACTTACGTGGTTTTACGATATAAAATATCGCTTTTAAAAGAGAAACTGCTAAACTTGTATATAAAAATGTAAAAATCACATAAACAAACTTCTAATAATCCATCAAATTCCACTTCAGTTTCAGGGGTTACATAATCTAATATACATTGTGTTGTTTCCACCTCGTTGGTCTCAGAATGATTTTTGGAGGGAAGATCCAGAGGCCTATATGAAATGGAATAAACCAAAATATGTTCCAAAATGTTTGTTGCTCCATCTCGAGACATTAGTGTGGGAAAAATACCTAGGGGGGATCGAAGATGAGAAAGAGGTTGCGAAATACATCCTAAGGAATGCAAGTCGTCTGAAAAAGGCGACTTTCTCCAATGCATATATTCGTCCTGAAAACAGTCGTCTGTGGTTGAAGGAATTGGAAAATGTGGTCATGGCTTCCAACTCATGCAAGCTTGTGTTCAAAGGACCTCGTTACTAAGTATTACAAATGTCTTACTTCACTCAGTTTTTTTTAAAACATATTGGTTTTAGCCTTTTAGATGTTTAGTTTTAGTATGGCACTATGTTAAACCCCGTACGAAGTTCTGAACTTTATGTGTATTGTTAAGGTTATACAATCTTGGGTTTGTGTTTATGCTTTTTATCTAGCGATAACTTCTTGCCATTTTTGGGGGAAAACGGCCTATTCCCCCACAAACTATGTTACTTTATCGCATTTATACATGAAACTTTTATGTGTGCTTAGAACTACATGAACTTTTATAAAATTTGAATTTCATACATAAACTAAACAAATCCAGCCTAAACCCATAAATTTCTAAACGCTGTTAATATTCCGTTAATACTATGCTGACTAGGATGCCACGTGGATAATAAGGGAAAAAAATTACATAACATCTGTAAACTGGGTACTCGAACTGTTGACAATGAAGACATGATAACATATACTAAACCAAATGAGCCACCTCGACTTACGACATTATTGAAAACAAATAAAGTTATATAAACAATTTTATAGTGACTTTGTTTTCCCACATATCGCTAACGATGACCTCCATCGCTAACGAGCTTCCAAGTTCCAACGACGACGGTTCCTTAGCGTCAACCTCTGAATCCCTTGGCAAATTCGATATTTCTGGAATTCTCACTCAGTCACTATGTTTGTAACTTTATCCGCGCGAAAGTAGCAGAGACTGAGAGAGAAATGATTGAGCTACGGATTGGTGCGTGAGTGTGAAAGTTGCTTTTATTCGGATAAATGAAAACGTAAATTTGAGTTATTTTTATTAATATTTGTGCAAAAATAATGAAAATAGAGATGAAAACCTAAATAATAGAAGAAGAAAACGCAGGACCCATGGAGGCGGCTAGGGTTTTACTGTGGAAGAAGATAATGCTAGTGAAATGACAATTTTGTCCTTCTCATTTAAGTGAAAATAAAACTTATGGTCCTCCGTTTGGTTCGAACCTTGGGCTGGACCAGATTTAAAACATCACCGACCACTACACCAAGTTTAACTTCTGATGTAAAAGCTAACTTTAATAGTATATAGTCTATCTATTTGTCTTATTATCCACGTTGCAGCCTAGTCAGCATAGTATTAACGGGATAGTAAACGGCGTTTGGAGATTTGTGGGTTTAGGCCGGATTTTTTTAGATTGTGTATGAAATTCAAATTTAATAAAAGTTTATGTAGTTCTAAGCACATATAAAAGTTTCATGTATAAATGCGATAAAGTAACATAGTTTGTGGGGGAATATGCCGTTTTCCCCCATTTTTGGAATGATAACTAGATTCAGAAAACTTTTTGATGAGTAAGAAATTAAGAATGGCATAACATAGATTAAATGAAAACTAAGAGTCGTAGGAACAGAGAGGCATTCACACAATCTCTGAAAAATCTTCTGATTTCTTTTGAGATTTTGTTGTGGAAGCATATATTTTAGTCGGTTTCCATGTTATATAATTCATAAAACCGGCTAGCTAGTTTTGCAAGTGGGGGAACACACACACACCAAAACATGATTTTGATTATTTATGTTAAAATAACTAAAATATATTTAAACCGAAACTAAATCGAACCGGTTTGTATCGGTTAAATAAGTCTCTCTGCTTCCTCTGAACTGAAACCCTTAACATCCCCTGTAAAAGTCTGCTGCTTTTTCTCACAGGCTTAAACGCCGATTTGAATTGATTCGTTCTCTATTGGTTTGGAGTTGAAAACAGGATTTGCAAATGCGATAATACCTGCACCGACCTGATTTCTTCACTTCGATTTTTTTTTTCTCTATCAACGACACGACAATGAAACGATGGTATGTTTCTTCTATGTGTTTTTAGGGTTTCTTTTAACCGTAAGCTCCAAACTAACTCAAGTTTTCCTTCGTTACTTCAATTAAAAAGGGTTTTTTTTTTTTTTTTCTTTTTTTGCTTTGTTTTATAGCAAAAGTTGTGGTCAGAGTTTGAGCAATGAGGACAAGATCAGTGACTTACCTGAAGCTCTGCTTCTGCAGATATTGTCTTTACTTCCAACAAAAGATGTTGTAGCCATGACTATCTTGGCTAAACGATGGCGGTATCTTTGGAAGATGGTGCCTAATCTTGAGTTTGATTACAATGGCAGGACTACTCTCGAGACATTTTCCAATAATGTTTGCAGGTGTTTGCTTTCGCATCAAGCTCCGGTTCTACAGAGTTTGCATATCAGTATTAGTATTGAGGAAGCTACTAGTATAGATATCGCAATATTACTTGGAATTGCATTTGGACTCCATGTGCGTAAGTTGGTACTCACTGTTTACATTGAGGAAGAGCCGTTCAAATTTCCAAGCAGTTTGTATAACTGCGAAACACTAGAGACCTTGGAATTTGGAGCTTCTTTTGGTTCCATTCTTGTAGATGTCCCTTCTCCGGTGTGTCTGAAATCCCTTAGAACTCTACACCTTCTCCAAGTGGAATACAAAGGCGATGAATCAATACTTAACCTTTTATCTGGCTGTATTAATCTTGAAACTTTGGTGGTTAATCGAAATGGACATGACAGTGTGGATACTTTCACTATTGCCTCGCCATCCTTACAGAGGCTAACAATTATTGATGATACTAATGGTTCGGTCTTTGAGATATATGTCCCTTCTTTGAAATACTTGAAGATTGAAGGGCGTCTTGGTGGAGGTCGATATTTGTTGACTGAGAATGTGCCTGAGCTGGTGGAGGCAGATATTGACATCGATGGTGCAATGTACGAGAACATTCTGGGATCTCTCACTTCAGTTAAACGTCTTTCCTTGAAGGTATCACCCTTGGAGGTAAGGTTTTCATGTGGTTAATCGAATTACTTGTTGTTGTTGCACATTGTTTCTCTACTAATATTGCCTTCATGTATGTATAGATTACACTTCCTATCAGTAGTACCTTTTATCACTTGACTTATTTGGAGCTATGTACATATAAATCTGATTGGTGGAATCTACTTACGTTCATGCTCGATATTTCTCCTAATTTACAAGTCCTCAAGCTCATCGGTTTCAAGATAGTAAGTTCATCTTTCAACAATGTTTCCAGCTCTTTTTTGGGTTTGATGATCATATTTATATGTGATTTTATTTTGTGTTTCCTCCTCGTTGGTCTCAGCAATGGGATAAGTTTATAGATCAGGAGCCTTGGGGGAAATGGAACAAACCGAAGAATGTTCCTGAATGTTTTTTGCTCCACCTCGAAACATTGCTGTGGACATGTTATGAAGCGAGACTAGAAGATGAGATAGAGGTGGCAAAATATATCCTAAGGAACGCAAGGCGTTTGGAAAAGGCAACTTTCTCCAAACTTGAAATTTGTTCGGACAAGAGAGTTGAGATGGTTCAGGAACTCAAAAGCGTGGTCAGGGCTTCGAAGTCATGTCAACTTGTGTTCAAATGAAACTTACACATATATATATTTGTAGAGTTTTATTTGTCATGATGGGCAGGTTTGGTACTCTTTCATTTGGTAGACCCATTTATAATTTTCTGATTTGGTTGAGTTTGATGTTGGAACGCATCTAAGATGTTGCAATCCATAGAGACTAGTGTGGTTATCATGCATGCTCGTGTTATACTGCCACGAAGCTCCTGTTCAGTCCTTGGTTGTGACTTTGAAGCCTGATTCTTGGGATTGAAGGAACATTACTTAATCGAAGTTTAATTACAGATTATAATTTATGTATATCACTTGTATATGTGAATTAATCTTTAGTTTATGCAATTCAATATTGAAAGCGCTTTTTCTAAATACTAAATTTTCAAATCCAAAACTACAGACTTTAAAACACTTTTAATTAGATAGTCTTTAGATTTTCACGGCAGCGAAGACACATGTAGATGTAGTAATACTCCTCCTCTTCAAAACCCTAATATCCAGCCGAACAATCTCTCTAGACTCTAGCGTGGAGGAAGGAAAGGCCTTTCTATATCGTTCTGAGCGTTTAAACGCGCGTCTTCTTTTGGAGGCTGAAACAGCGTTTGTAAATGCGATCACTATCAACAACAAACGATGGTATGTTTTTATGAACACATATTGTTATTTCTCTCCGAATCCATTTTTTTAAATCAACCAATAGGTCCAAACTAATTCATGTTTTATTCTTTTTCTTCGGGTATCTCGAAGTTTGAGAAATGGAAGTGGTGTTAATGAGGACAGGATTAATGACTTGCTTGCCTGAAGCTCTAGCTTTTGCACAGTGCTAATCAAAGTGAAATCGGTGAATATTCGGTTCGAAAAACATTGATTTGTAGTCTTTTAGATGTTGAATTTTAGTATGGCACTGTGTTAAAGAAATACTTAAATCTGTTCGAAATATTAATTGTTAAGGTTAAACAAACAATCTTGGGTTTGTGGTTTTTTTTGTTTTTTAATCTTGCCGTAACTTCTTGCCATTTGCAAAAGGTAAATAGATTCTGAAAACTTTTTGATACATTCTATAATTAGATTTTTTGTGTTTATTTTTTTTTTTGTTAGTTTCACTGAATATATAAAAACAAATTGACAAAAAAAAAAAAAA
>NC_025693.1:4877837-4890054 GCF_000633955.1 Camelina sativa
ATATATATATATATATATATATATATATATATATATCTATATATATCATTAGAGGTTCAATGCGGCAAGAGTCAACTAAACATACTCCTCCGAAACCCTAACTCTTCTACCTCGCCTTACTCGTTGGGATGTCGAAAAAACCCAAGGCTATAACAGCAATGGAACCATGGTAAGTTTCGATCTATATATGTTTTAGGATATTAACTGTTAGCCTCCAAAACTCGAAACTAAACTCGTTCATGTCTTTTGTTGTGGTGTTTGGCAGCAAAAATGATGGCGAGACAATGAATAATCGAGATGTTGCGAAAGAGGACAGGATCAGTGAGTTGCCTGAAGCTTTGATTCTGAAGATATTGTCTCTGCTTCCTACAGAAGAAGCCATAGCCACAAGTGTTTTGTCAAAACAATGGCAGTCTCTTTGGACGATGCTGCCTAAACTCAAGTTTGATTCTTCCTATCATCACAAACGTAAACGCGGAACATTTTCAAAGAACGTCTGTAAGACTATGCTTTCTCACAAGGCTCCAGTTTTACGAAGTCTGCATCTCAAAGTTTTTTTAGATAGATGTAATGCAAAAGATATTAGTGACTTGATTGGGATTGCATTATCTCGCAATGTGCGTAAGCTGGTACTCCAAGTTGACCTTGTGAAATGTGTTAGAATTCCTGAAAGCTTGTTTAACTTTGAAAAACTAGAGACCTTGAAACTCAAGTTCTTCATTCGTATGGATGTCCCTTCTTCAGTTTGTCTGAAATCCCTTAGAACTCTGCATCTTCGCTTCATAGACTTCAAAGACGATGAATCGGTTATTAACCTCTTAACTGGTTGTCCTAATCTTGAAAATTTGATGGTGCATCGATATCCATCCAACAGCATGGAGACTTTCACTATTGCCGTGCCATCCTTACAAAGACTCACAATTTATGATTACACTAGCGAGCATTCAGGCTATGTGATAAATGCTCCTTCATTGAAATACTTGAAGATTGAAGGGCTTAGGTCTCTTGTGATGGAGAATGTGACTATGCTGGTGGAGGCAAATCTCATTTATGTCTCTAATACAATCATTGAGAACCTTTTGGGATATCTAACTTCAGTCAAACGTCTTTTCTTGGAATTATCATCTTTGGAGGTATAGATTTTCAGGTTTCTTGCAATTAATTAATTTAGTTGGTTATTATATTTGTTTATATGTACTAATACTATGCCTAATGCATAGATTAAGTTTCCCACCGGTAACATCTTCTATCAGCTGGTATATTTGGAGCTACTTACATATAAAGCAGAGTGGTGGAATCTACTTACCCTTATGCTTGATAGTTCTCCGAAATTGCAAGTCCTCAAGCTCAATGATGTAAGCAATTAATGTTCATTTGTATCAAAAAAAAAATTCAGTAGGTTTGATGATCTATTAATAACATATATTGCATGTGTTTCTCTCTCAGCGACGGAGATCCCACACGGCTTGTGGGAAATTATGGAATCAACCCAAGAATGTTCCTGAATGTTTATTGTGGAACCTCGAGACATTCATATGGGAAGGATTTGAATGGAAACGAGAAGGTGAGACCGAAATGGCGAAATATATTTTAAGTAACACAAATCCTTTGAAAGAGAGCAACTTTTTCCTCAAAACCCATCACTGATCCTAAAGAGAGAGATAAGATGGTCGAGGATTTGAATAGTGTGGTCAGGGCTTCAAGTTCATGCCATATTCTGGTCAAATGAAAATGATATATTATGAGAGTCTTTTATATATAACTTTTAGTTACTATGCTTTTTGTTCAACCGGTTTCTAGGAATGTACAGTATATCTGTTTTGGATGTTGAATGAATGTGGGAAAAAAAATCCGTACTTTTGATTTGGTGTCATGGTGATACAATTTTGGGGTTTTATATCTTGGCATTTGGAAGAGGAGATTCAGAAATAAGTAGGGCTAGAAATAAGATGCTAAGGCCGGCCTAAGAATTGCTAAAACCAGAGCAGTCTTGATTTTGGTTAAGAACATGTATTTTTGAGGTGAAACACAACTAATGATATCATATCTAGTTCATAAAAAAAAAATCAAAGATTTTGAGAATTAACCACATGTAAGTACTAGTATTATTTAGAGCTAGGTACATATAAAGCAGAGTGGTGGAATCTACTTGTGATCATGCTCGATAGTTCTCCTAAATTGCAAGTCCTCAAGCTAATTGGTGTAAGCAATGCTCATCTGTTAGAAATTATTTTGCAAGTTGGTTTTAAAGATCTAATAATAATAGTATACATTGTGTGTTTCCCTTCGTTGGTCTCAGAAATGGCGTAGTGAAAATAATCGTTTGGCCATTAGGAGTTGGAATCAACCAAAGAATGTTCCTGGATGTTTGTTGTTTCATCTTGAGACATTCGTGTGGGAAGGCTGCAAAAGGCTAGGAGAAGATGAAAAAGAGGTGGCGAAATACATCCTAAGGAACACAAATAGTTTGAAGAAAGCAACTTTCTCCAGAATAATTTATGAAGAGAACAATTCTCAAGACATGATTGAGATGGTTGAGATGGTGGAGGAATTCGAAAGTGTGGTCAGGGCTTCAACTTCATGCCAGCTTGTATTCAAATGTAACTTAGATTCAATTCGAATGTAACTTAGAAAAATAGTCTTTGCTATTACATGTAACTTTTTTATTGTTATGATGTTTGATTTGATACCGACTTCTAGTATGGCCTTTGTTTGACTGTTTGATTATGCAAAATTAGGAACATTTTTATGTATTTTGTTCAGGTGATACAATTTTGGGTTTTGTGAAGAGGTTTTGGTCCTTCTGGAGAAGCTTTTGGTGGAAACCGTAATTGATAAATTTTTCTTTATATTAATTTTTTCAAAGAATGTTTGCAAACTTGCAAGGGCTCCGGTTCTACAGAGTTTGCATCTCGAAATTCTTGTATATAGGTGTAATGCAGAATGGATACTGGATGTCTGGATCTTGATTGGAATTGCATTTGCCGGCAATGTTTGGAAGATGGTATACTCCAAGTTGAATATAATGGACAATCATATTTCCGAAAAGTTTGTACAACTGTGAAACACTAGAGACCTTGGAACTCAAGCATTCGGTTCTTTTAGATGTATAATCAACCAAAATATATGTTTGTTCATGAAGGCTTGTTGTTAAGCATCCTATGTCAACTATCTGCGAAACATTATCATTCATCATCCCCAACAGTGCCGTACCAGTGACTTGAGAGTCTTTGGGCAAAATTTTATAATGCAAAATATTAGAAAACTCAACTAACAATATATTATCTAAAATTTATGTTAAAATAAATATTTATAGAATTTTTGAATCAAATACTAAGATAAGAATTGTAAAACATGATAACAAAAAGATAAATGATAATAATAATAAAATTCAAATTTGTAGTTAAAAACACTTAAAACATTGAAATTAATTGAATAAACCTAAATAAAATATTTGTCAAGTGTGGCATAAAAAATATAGTATTAGAAAAAGAATATGCATATATTAATTTTCCATTTTTTTTTGGGTCAACATATTTATCTTACCTATTCCAAACTGGAAAAAAGAAAGTAGGAGTATATTTTGGTTTAAAAAGATAAGGATAATTTGACTTCCCATATTAAAAGTTTTACCAATAGAACAAAGTTGAAAGCAATATTTTTGAATAAATTTTTTTTTTTCTAAACATGTTAATATCATTAATAAATGAAGTTGAGGTTTACAACCTAAAGAAAGTAGCCAAGGCAAAAAAATAAAACAAGGCTACAGTAGAATTAAAAACAATTTGGAGGTTTTAACGGATCCATAAAAACATAAGCTTACGCCAATGCTTTCTATGCCTTCTTGCGGTGATGATGTTGCGGAGTTCACGATCTATCCATTTGAAGACTACTTGTGACGACAGGCACACAGAGTTGTGAAGAACATTGTTACGCTGACGCCAGATGTTGTATACTACCACTTGAGCTGCGAGCTTCCGGAGGAGAGTTGGTGCTGGAGTAGAGGAGAGTCGAGTCCAGGAGAGCAGTTCAGCCCAAGAGCTAAATAGACGCTGTCGGGGACAAAGTCTAGCGAAGACCAAGGTCCAGAGTTGGGAGGAGAACTCACAAGCCAGAAACAGATGGTCGCGGGATTCCGTCGCAATGGTGCATAGAAGTGAATATTTTGTTAGTATAATAATATGAGACGAAATATGTTTATATAGAAGTGAATATTTACATTTTTTAGAATTAATAATTTTCTGTATATTTTCCTTAATCCATTTTCTATTTTTCTTTAGGATTAATAACTTAAAATTAAAATAAGTGAATTTTTTTATAATTTTGAATTTTACGAATCTTATTATATAAAGAACAGTGATGTGTCAAACAAAAGGTTAATAAAAAACAAAGAATAAAATTTTACCAAGAAAAACAAAGCTAGTATAAATTATTTTGTTTGGTGAAAGATATGTCATCATCTATTTGCTTATTACTATTTTAAACTTTCAGAAATTTGATGAATTCAAACCAATATAAGTTTAAATGTTATATAGAGGGGTGTATTTATTTTGTTTGGTGAAAAATATGTCATCACCTATTTGCTTATATAGAGGAGTGTATTTACAATCACTAGGATATTACCCGCGCTACACCGCGAGATTGATTTTTGTTGCTTTTTTTATTATTATTTTGTTGTGTTTTTTTTTTTGTTTTTGTTAATTTTTTTTTTTGATTTTTTTCTTTTGATTTGGTTGTGTAGTATTTTTTGTTATATTGTTTTGTTTTTGTGGTTATTTTTGTGTTTTGTTTTTGTAGGATTTTTTTGTATTTTGTTGGTCATTTTGGTTTTTATTTATTTTTTATTGATATTTACTGTTCTTATTTGTTTTGGTTTTTATTATGCCGCATGTATTTTATTTTTGTTATTTCACACAAATACAATTTATAAACTTGTAATTGATCTCTGTATTACATGGAACTTTATAGTTGATTATATGGTCGCTTTAATCGGCACAACCAACCAAAACTAAATATCTTTTAAAACATTATATACTATGATTGCTCATATAAATAGTTTATCACTTTCACAACCATTCAATATTTGTTACTAAATTAAAATTTTTCATTTTGCAAACATCGAGTCGACTACATAAAATTTTCACAGTCTTTGTGACTGAGATTAGGGACAAATCACAAAGAAATCTCAGACTTTGTGACTGAGATTAGGGACAAATCACAAAGAAATCTCATACTTTGTGACTGAGATAAGGGACAAATAACAAAGAAATCTCAGTCTTTGTGACTGAGATTAGGGACAAATCACAAAGAAATCTCAGACTTTGTGACAGAGATTAGGGACAAATCACAAAATAATCTGGTTACCAACGACTTAAAGAAACTTTAGTCTTTGTGACTGAGATTAGGGACAAATCACAAAGAAATCTCAGACTTTGTGACTGAGATTAGGAACAAATCACAAAATAATCTGGTTACCAACGACTTAAAGAAATCTTAGTCTTTGTGATTGAGATTAGCGACAAATCACAAAAAAATCTCAGACTTTGTGACTGAGATTAGGGACAAATCACAAAAAAATCTCAGTCTTTGTGACTAAGATTAGGGACAAATCACAAAAAATTATTGATACCAACGGCTTAAAGAAATCTCATTCTTTGTGACTGAGATTAGGGACAAATTACAAAGAAATCTTAGTCTTTGTGACTGAGATTAGAGACAAATCACAAAGAAATCTCAGTCTTATTGACTGAGATTAGGGACAAATCACAGAAAATATCGTTACCAATGGCATAAAGAAACCTTAGTCTTTGTGACTGAGATTATAGACAAATCACAAAGAAATCTCAGACTTTGTGACTGAGATTAGGGACAAATCACAAAATAATTTTTTACCAATGGCTTTAAGAAATCTCAGACTTTGTAACTGAGATTAGGGACAAATCACAAAGAAATCCCAGTTTTTGTGACTGAGATTAGAGATAAATCACAAAGAAATCTCAGTCTTTATGGCTGAGATTAGGGACAAATCACAAAGAAATCTCAGTCTTTGTGACTGAGATTAGGGACAAATCACTAAAAATCTCAGACTTTGTCACTGAGATTAGGGACAAATAACAAATAAATCTCAGTCTTTGTGACTGAGATTATGGACAAATCACAAAGAAATCTCAGACTTTGTGACTGAGATTAGGGGCAAATCACAAAATAATATGATTACCAACAACTTAAAGAAATCTGAGTCTTTGTGACTGAGAATAGAGATAAATCACAAAGAAATCTCAGTTCTTTGTGACTGAGATTAGGGACAAATCACAAAGAAATCTCAGACTTTGTGACTGAGATTAGGGACAAATCACAAAATAATCTAGTTACCAAAGAGTTAAAAAAATCTCAGTCTTCGTGACTGAGATTAGAGACAAATCACAAAGAAATCTCAGACTTTGTGACTAAGATTAGGGACAAATCACAAAGAAATCTTAGTCTTTGTGACTGAGATTAGGGACAAATCATAAAGAAATCTCAGACTTTGTGACTGAGATTAGGGACAAATCACAAAAAAAATCGCAGTCTTTGTGACTGAGATTAGGGACAAATCACAAAGAAATCTCTCACTTTGTAACTGAGATTATGGACAAATCACAAAATAATCTGGTTACCAACAACTTAAAGAAATCTCAGTCTTTGTGATTGAGATTAGGGACAAATCAGAAAGAAATCTCAGACTTTGTGACTGAGATTAGGGACAAATCACAAAGAAATCTTAGTCTGTGTGACTGAGGTTAGTGACAAATCACAAAGAAGTCTCAGACTTTGTGACTGAGATTAGGGACAAATCACAAAATAATCTGGTTACCAGAGACTTAAAGAAATATCAGTCTTTGTGACTGAGATTAAAGACAAATCACAAAGAAATCTTAGACTTTGTGACTGAGATTAGGGACAAATCACAAAGAAATCTCAGACTTTGTGACTGAGATTAGGGACAAATCACAAAGAAATCTTAGTCTTTGTGACTGAGATTAAAGACTAATCACAAAGAAATCTTAGTCTTTGTGACTGAGATTAAAGACTAATCACAAAGAAATCTTAGTCTTTGTGACTGAGATTAAAGACTAATCACAAAGAAATCTTAGTCTTTGTGACTGAGATTAAAGACTAATCACAAAGAAATCTTAGTCTTTGTGACTGAGATTAAAGACTAATCACAAAGAAATCTTAGTCTTTGTGACTGAGATTAAAGACTAATCACAAAGAAATCTTAGTCTTTGTGACTGAGATTAAAGACTAATCACAAAGAAATCTTAGTCTTTGTGACTGAGATTAAAGACTAATCACAAAGAAATCTTAGTCTTTGTGACTGAGATTAAAGACTAATCACAAAGAAATCTTAGTCTTTGTGACTGAGATTAAAGACTAATCACAAAGAAATCTTAGTCTTTGTGACTGAGATTAAAGACTAATCACAAAGAAATCTTAGTCTTTGTGACTGAGATTAAAGACTAATCACAAAGAAATCTTAGTCTTTGTGACTGAGATTAAAGACTAATCACAAAGAAATCTTAGTCTTTGTGACTGAGATTAAAGACTAATCACAAAGAAATCTTAGTCTTTGTGACTGAGATTAAAGACTAATCACAAAGAAATCTTAGTCTTTGTGACTGAGATTAAAGACTAATCACAAAGAAATCTTAGTCTTTGTGACTGAGATTAAAGACTAATCACAAAGAAATCTTAGTCTTTGTGACTGAGATTAAAGACTAATCACAAAGAAATCTTAGTCTTTGTGACTGAGATTAAAGACTAATCACAAAGAAATCTTAGTCTTTGTGACTGAGATTAAAGACTAATCACAAAGAAATCTTAGTCTTTGTGACTGAGATTAAAGACTAATCACAAAGAAATCTTAGTCTTTGTGACTGAGATTAAAGACTAATCACAAAGAAATCTTAGTCTTTGTGACTGAGATTAGGGATAAATCACAAAAAAATATTGTTACCAATGGCTTAAAGAAATCTCAGTCTTTGTGACTAAGATTATGAACAAATCACAAAGAAATCTCAGAATTTGTGACTGAGATTAGGGGCAAATCACAAAATAATATGATTACCAACGACTTAAAGAAATCTGAGTCTTTGTGACTGAGATTAGAGATAAATCACAAAGAAATCTCAGTCTTTGTGACTGAGATTAGGGACAAATCACAAAGAAATCTCAGTCTTTGTGACTGAGATTAGGGACAAATCACAAAGAAATCTCAGACTTTGTGACTGAGATTAGGAACAAATCACAAAGAAATCTCAGACTTAGTGACTGAGATTAGGGACAAATCACAAATTAGTCTAGTTACCAACAACTTAAAGAAATCTCAGTCTTTGTGACTGAGATTAGGGACAAATCACAAAGAAATCTCATACATTGTGACTGAGATAAGGGACAAATCACTAAGAAATCTCAGACTTTATGACTGAGATTAGGAACAAATCACAAAATAATCTGGTTACCAACGACTTAAAGAAATCTCAGTCTTTGTGATTGAGATTAGCGACAAATCACAAAAAAATCTCAGACTTTGTGACTGAGATTAGGGACAAATCACAAAAAAATCACAGTCTTTGTGACTAAGATTAGGGACAAATCACAAAAAATTATTGATACCAACGGCTTAAAGAAATCTCAGTCTTTGTGACTGAGATTAGGAACAAATTACAAAGAAATCTTAGACTTTGTGACTAAGATTAGAGACAAATCACAGAAAATATCGTTACCAATGGCTTAAAGATTTCTTAGTCTTTGTGACTGAGATTATGGACAAATCACAAAGAAATCTCAGTCTTTGTGACTGAGATTAGGGACAAATCACTAAGAAATCTCAGGCTTTGTGACTGAGATTAGGGACAAATCACAAAGAAATCTCTGTCTTTGTGACTAAGATTAGGGACAAATCACAAAAAAATCTCAGACTTTATGACTGAGATTAGGGACAAATCACAAACAAATCTCAGTCTTTGTGACTAAGATTAGGGACAAATCACCAAAAATTATTGCTACCAACGGCTTAAAGAAATCTCAGTCTTTGTGACTGAGATTAGAGACAAATTACAAAGAAATCTCAGTTTTTGTGACTGAGATTAGGGACAAATCACAAAGAAATTCCAGTCTTTGTGATTGAGATTAGCGACAAATCACAAAAAATATCATTACCAATGGCTTAAAGAAATCTTAGTCTTTGTGACTGAGATTATAGACAAATCACAAAGAAATCGCAGACTTTGTGACTCAGATTAGGGACAAATCACAAAATAATCTTGTTACCAATGGCTTTAAGAAATCTTAGTCTTTGTGACTGAGATTAGGGACAAATCACAAAGAAATCCCAGTGTTTGTGACTGAGATTAGAATCTTAGTCTTTGTGACTGAGATTATAGACAAATTACAAAGAAATCTCAGTCTTTGTGACTGAGATTAGGGACAAATCACAAAGAAATCCCAGTGTTTGTGACTGAGATTAGAATCTTAGTCTTTGTGACTGAGATTATAGACAAATTACAAAGAAATCTCAGTCTTTGTGACTGAGATTAGGGACAAATCACTAAGAAATCACAAACTTTGTGACTGAGATTAGGGACAAATCACAAAGAAATCTCAGCCTTTGTGACTGAGATTAGGGACAAATCACAAAGAAATCTCACACTTTGTGACTGAGATTAGGGACAAATCACAAAATAATCTGGTTAACAACGAGTTAAAGAAATCACAGTCTTTGTGACTGAGATTAGGGACAAATCACAAAGAAATCTCAGACTTTGTGACTTAGATAAGGGACAAATCACAAAGAAATCTCAGTCTTTGTGACTGAGATTATGGACAAATCGCAAAGAAATGTCAGACTTTGTGACTGAGATTAGGGACAAATCACAAAAAAACCGCAGTCTTTGTGACTGAGATGAGGGACAAATCACAAAGATATCTTAGACTTTGTGACTGAGATTAGGGACAAATCTGTAACATCCGCGAACCAAAAATTTGTTTTTGGGGATGGGTGTCGATGGACACCAAGGTGGTGTCCGTCGACACCACTTATTTCCGGTTTGACCAGATTGGATTTTTGATCGATTTGGTTCGGTTTGGTTTAAGGAGAACCATTAAACCGTGATATTTAAGTGGGAGAACGACCTAGGTCGTGTTTTGTTGTGGTCCAGCCGCTGAAAACAAAGGGAAAGAGGAGAAAAACATCGTTCTTGAGTTTTTGGAAGTTTTGTGAGATTTCAAGGCTTTGTGGGTGAGATCTTGCTGTGGGAGTGAGGATTCAAGGCTAGGAACGTGTGGGAAGCTTGCTGGGGGTGTGGATTCATCCATTGTTGGTCATAAACTTCCTTCAAAGAGGTGAGTGCATGACCATGGCTGATCTAAGCCCTTGATTCCCTTGTTCTTGCTTGTTGTTTCTTGTTTGTGTGTTTTTCTTGCTGGGATTGGTTGATACAGGTTCCTACGGTGGTATAAGGCCTGGGTTTCGAGTATTGGACGAGTTGGAGGAGATTTGGGAGTCAGATTCGACTCTCAACTTCGCGCGGATCGCAGTTGCAGAAGGGGTGTCGATGGACACCAAGTGGTGTCACCACGTGGTGTCGATGGACACCACTTGGTGTCGATGGACACCACTTGGTATCGATGGACACCACTTGGTATCGATGGATACCACTTGGTATCGATGGACACCACTTGGTATCGGTGGACACCAGCAAATTGGGCATCGATCGACACTGTGGGGTAGTGTCGGTCGACACCATTGAACCAGTGTCGGTCGACACTAGGCTGGTGTCGGTCGACACCTCCCTTCCAGCGAGACGATGTTTGATTTCCTGGTTTGTTTGCTTTGTTTGTTAATTGTTTGGAACATTGGAATCATTGTTGTTTGTGTGTATAGTCCAGTAGATGGGAGGATTGCCTTACTGAGTGTTTATCAAATACTCATGCATCTCAATTTGTGTTTGTGGTGCAGGTAAAGGCAAGGTGTGATCGTTGAATCAAGGCAATGAAGAGGAGGATGTTCTAGGGACTCGATTGGATGTTGTCTGGCATTGCTAGGTTGCTAGAGTTGAGTCATTAGAAACATTGCTAGGTTGCTGGTTCCTTGTTTCTTGTTGTTTGGTATTTGATTATTGTTGATGTTATGGTTATTGGTTATTATTGGAGTACTATTGGATATTTAATTGGTGTTGTTATTTCCGCTGATGATTATGATTGTGGTTAGGTGGCTATTGGGTATGGGACCACTAGTTGTAGTTATTTATTATATTATATTTATTATTAAAAAAAAGGTCGGTCGTTTCATTTTGGTATCAGAGCCGTTACGGTTCTAGGTTTGGGTTCGCTAGGTTTCTGTTGTAGATGTTTAGGATGCATGCTTGATTGATTATGTGAGTTAGTCAATTGTGTGTGGCATGGAGTCCTAGAACATCCTCTTCGAGCCTTCAATGAGATTCCACGGTGAGTTATTGTTATGTTTCTTTGTGTGGTATTGATTTGTTTTCTGCTTGTTAGACTCTGTTCTTGGAAGATCAGTGGTTAAGGTGTTTGAGTTGTTGGTCGTGGACGAGGACGTGGTCGTGGTCATTGTCGGGCGGGTCCCGAGGCCAGCGAGTGTGTGGTCCAGAGTTCCACGAGGAGGTACGTCAGAGGGTCGCAAGCGTATNGGTGTGGATTCATCCATTGTTGGTCATAAACTTCCTTCAAAGAGGTGAGTGCATGACCATGGCTGATCTAAGCCCTTGATTCCCTTGTTCTTGCTTGTTGTTTCTTGTTTGTGTGTTTTTCTTGCTGGGATTGGTTGATACAGGTTCCTACGGTGGTATAAGGCCTGGGTTTCGAGTATTGGACGATTTGGAGGAGATATGGGAGTCAGATTTGAATCTCAACTTCGCGTGGATTGTAGTTGCAGAAAGGGTGTCGATGGACACCACTTGGTATCGATAAACACCACTTGGTATCGATGGATACCACTTGGTATCGATGGATACCACTTGGTATCGGTGGACACCAGCAAATTGGGCATCGATCGACACTGTGGGGTAGTGTCGGTCGACACCATTGAACCAGTGTCGGTCGACACTAGGCTGGTGTCGGTCGACACCTCCCTTCCAGCGAGACGATGTTTGATTTCCTGGTTTGTTTGCTTTGTTTGTTAATTGTTTGGAACATTGGAATCATTGTTGTTTGT
>NC_025693.1:4890209-4894232 GCF_000633955.1 Camelina sativa
GAGTTAGTCAATTGTGTGTGGCATGGAGTCCTAGAACATCCTCTTCGAGCCTTCAATGAGATTCCACGGTGAGTTATTGTTATGTTTCTTTGTGTGGTATTGATTTGTTTTCTGCTTGTTAGCCTCTGTTCTTGGAAGATCAGTGGTTAAGGTGTTTGAGTTGTTGGTCGTGGACGGGGACGTGGTCGTGGTCATTGTCGGGCGGGTCCCGAGGCCAGCGAGTGTGTAGTCCAGAGTTCCACGAGGAGGTACGTCAGAGGGTCGCAAGCGTATCAGGAGGGACCAGAGAGGGTTAGCCAGTGAGCGTGCAGGGGGTGATGGGAACCCAGGTGTGGGGTTGCAGCAGGTGGAGCCTAAGGTTGAGATGATCGCTTGGCGGATCTGTTGGCGTGCTATTGGAGCGGTTACCGAGAGGGGTACCAGTGTAGGCTCCAGTTGTGCCACATGTGGCGGGGTGCAGTCGAGGGCTGCGGATGTTGAGGACTTTCCAACTTACGTTAAGAGGATGGAGCGGTTGTAGATGACCGGTATGAGATTATTCTCAAGAGGTATCGGGCCTAGAGAGGCGGATATGTGGACATATGCAGTTGGAGCAGATATTTCTCTGCTTGGTGGTTAATCCAGTTGGATATTAGAAGTTTAGTGGGCAGGTGTAACATTGCAATGTTATACTCGGACCACAGGAGGTACTTGTGTCGAGAGATGTTTATAGTCGTTAAGGATTGTTGCTCCTGAGGGGATGGTGATTCCCCTGAATACCGATAGCTCGAGGGGTTGAGGGCTCCGAGAGTGGCAGAGGGGATGTTGTTCTCCTGAGGGGATGAGTAGTTCCCCTGATATCGAGATCTTGAGGATTGTGGTCCAAGAGTGAGACGGTATAACTCGAAGACGCTGGTCTGAGAGTGAGATCGGTATAACTCGAAGGTTGCGACCTAAGAGTGGAAGAGTTGGGAGCAAGCAATGTATAGAACGTGAGTGTAAACATAACGACGGAATGTAGGCCTCGAGAGTGATGGTGGTTTAATCTTGGATTTTAGGATTATGTTGGCCGGCGGGCCAGGGTTTTATGACCGGTGCGGTCAAGAATGTGTGGCTGATGTGCCGGGATTGTGTGGCCGGTGGTGCCGGAGTCCCGGAAAGGGGAGTTGCAGCAGGTATGAGCCGGAAAAGGCATGTTTGCCAGGTACATAAGATTCACGAGAAGCCATGGCAGGATAAACTAATCGTTGCGACGATGGTGGATGAAGTTCATTGNTGGATGTTAAGGACTTTCCACCTTATGTTAGGAGGATGGAGCGGTTGTAGATGACCAGTATGAGATTATTCTCAAGGGGTATCGGGCCTAGAGAGGNACAAAGCATTTGATACAGTGAATCGAAATATGCGAACGTATGGTACTTGTTTGTTTTATTACGCTCGTATTGATGATTTGCTNTTGAGTGGGCAGGTGTAACATTGCAATGTTATACTTGGACCAGAGGAGGTACTTATGTCGAGAGATGTTTATATTCGTTAAGGATTGTTGCTCCCGAGGGGATGGTGATTCCCCTGAATACCGATAGCTCGAGGGGTTGAGGGCTCCGAGAGTGGCAGAGGGGATGTTTTTCTCCTGAGGGGATGAGTAGTTCCCCTGATATCGAGATCTTGAGGATTGTGGTCCAAGAGTGAGATGGTATAACTCGAAGACGCTGGTCTGAGAGTGAGATCGGTATAACTCGAAGGTTGCGACCTAAGAGTGGAAGAGTTGGGAGCAAGCAATGTATAGAACGTGAGTGTAAACATAACGACGGAATGTAGGCCTCGAGAGTGATGGTGGTTTAATCTTGGATTTTAGGATTATGTTGGCCGGTGGGCCAGGGTTTTATGACCGGTGCGGTCAAGAATGTGTGGCTGATGTGCCGGGATTGTGTGGCCGGTGGTGCCGGAGTCCCGGAAAGGGGAGTTGCAGCAGGTATGAGCCGGAAAAGGCATGTTTGCCAGGTACATAAGATTCACGAGAAGCCATGGCAGGATAAACTAATCGTTGCGACGATGGTGGATGAAGTTCATTGGAAATGGACAAGGTTACTAGATTTAAGGTTTTGGTAAGCTTGCTGGGGGGAAACAAGTCAAGTAGGTTAAGTTGGCGGTCTGCAAAGCATTTGATACAGTGAATCGAAATATGCGAACGTATGGTACTTGTTTGTTTTATTACGCTCGTATTGATGATTTGCTGTGGAGAATAGCTAAGCGGAAAGCTAATTTTGGATTAATCTATCTTGTGGAAGTTTTCCCTAAGAGACAAGTTACTAGAGGTTCTTGGACGAACAAGAGGGTTGACATTCAGGTGGCTTCGAGTTGATGTCGGCATACTTGAGTGTTTGTTTGGCAGAGCTGAAGAAGCAGCTAGAGGATTTGTTGAGTAAGGGATTCAACCGTCCTAGTGTATCATTGTGGGGAGCGCCAGTGTTATTTGTCAAGAAGAAGGATGGGAGTTTCCGGTTGTGCATTGATTATCGGGGTTTGAACCGGGTCACTGTGAAGAACAAGTACCCTCTTCCTAGGATCGATGAGTTGTTGGATCAGTTGAGGGGTGCTACTTGGTTCTCTAAGGTAGATCTGGCGTCGGGTTATCATCAGATACCGATAGATGAGGCAGATGTGAGAAAAACGGCTTTCAGGATGAGGTATGGGCATTATGAGTTCGTGGAGATGCCTTTTTGGGTTGACTAACGTACCAACAATGTTTATGAGATTGATGAACAGTGTGTTTCAGGAGTTTCTGGACGTGTCTGTCATCATTTTCGTCGACGATATCCTGGTATTTTCTAAGAGTCCTAAGGAGTATGCAGTGAATTTGAGGGCAGTTCTGGAGAAGCTGCGGGAGCAGAAGTTGTTTGCTAAGTTGAGCAAGTGTAGTTTTTGGCAGCGTGTTATGGGTTCTCTGGGTCACATTGTTTCTGTAGAGTGAGTTTCTATAGATCTGGAGAAGATTCAGGCTATCAGGGATTGGCCTAGACTACAGAATATCACTGAGATCAGGAGTTCCTTGGTTTGACAGGTTACTACAGGACCAGGAGATGAAGTCTCTGGTAGGAGAGATCAGTGTGTTGAGCTTGTGTGCGGTTTCTCGAGAACCATTGGGTTAGGAGGCGGCTTATGGAGCGGATCTTCTGAGCAGGGTGTGGTTGGCTCAGGAGAAGGATTTGGGGCTGGTGAATGTCTCTAAGGATGTTGATTCAGAGTATCAGGTCTCAGCTAATGGTACTATCTTAGTGCGCTGTCGGATTTGTGGGCCCAATGATGAGGATTTGAGATAGGAGATCTTGAGGGAGGCTCATGCGAGCATGTTTTCTATTCATCCAGGAGCGACTAAGATGTACCGTGATCTCAAGAGGTACTATCATTAGGTCGGGATGAAGAAGGTTGTAGCTAGTTGGGTCGCGAGGTGCGACGTGTGTCAGCTGGTGAAGGCTGAGCATCAGGTTCCAAGCGGATTACTAAAGAGTCTACCCATTCCAGAGTGGAAGTGGGATATGATCACGATGGATTTTGTGGTAGGATTGCCAGTGTCACGAACTTTTGATGTTATTTGGGTCATTGTGGACCGGTTGACTAAGTCAGCACATTTTCTGGCCATTAAGAAGACTGATGGAGCAGCGGTCTTGGCTAAGAAGTATGTGAGGGAAATAGTCAGATTGCATGAGGTGCCGGCGAGCATTGTGTCTGATAGGGATTCTAAGTTCACTTCGGTGTTCTAGAAGGCATTTCAGGCAGAGATGGGCACTAAGGTGCATATGAGTACAGCTTATCATCCCCAGACTGATGGACGATCAGAGAGTACGATCCAGACGCTGGAAGATTTGCTGAGGATTTGTGTGTCGGATTGGGGTGGCCATTGGGCAGATCACTTGAACCTGGNATGTCCGGTTTCTCGAGAACGATTGGGTTAGGTGGCGGCTTATGGAGCGGATCTTCTGAGCAGGGTGTGGTTGGCTCAGGAGAAGGATTTGGGGCTGGTGAATGTCTCTAAGGATATTGATT
>NC_025693.1:4894773-4907419 GCF_000633955.1 Camelina sativa
GTGTTGGCTAAGATTCCTGAGGATCTTCAGCCTAACATGACTTTGGAGGCGAGACCAGTGAGGGTTCTCGAGAGGAGGATCAAGGAACTTCGGAAGAAGAAGATTCCTTTGATGAGAGTCCTGTGGGACTGTGATGGTGTTGAGGAGCAGACTTGGGAGCCTGAGGCAAAGATGAAGGCAAGGTTTAAGAAGTGGTATGAAAAGCAAGCCGCGACTTGAACTTGTCTAGCTTGGCCCCATCTGTAATCCGTGGCTGGAGCGGGAATGGAGTATTCCAGCCCATCTCTCTTGTTACTCGGTCGCTTGGGGTGGTTGGTTGTGCGACTCAGTAACAAGATGAGGTGGTGCTCGGGGTACAAAGTTTCCGTGAGGCGGGATTTTTGGAGGAAAGTTTCTTGAAATGGAGGTTTATTAAAGTGGAAAGTTTCCAAACATGGAAAGTGCCAAATATGGAAAGTTTTACGGGAATTAGAATTTGTCCATTTTAGCGGTGGGAAGCCTTGGAGGGGCTTTTGGGGCTTTTGTGGCGGACTTTCTAGTCAGTGTGCCTGTGTGTGGCGGTCTTTTTAGACATTGTGTGGCCTTTGTGGCGGGGTTTTAGCCAATTGTGTGGCCTTTGTGGCGGGCTTTTAGCCAATTGTTGGCCTTTGTGGCAGGTTGTTTAGCCAGAGTGTCCTTGTGACGGTCATTCGGGACTGATGGTCTTTGTGACGGTCCTTCGGGACAGATGGTCTTTGTGACGGTCCTTCGGGACAGATAGTCTTTGTGATGGTCCTTCGGGACGAGTGGCCTTGGTGGCGGTCCTCTTTAGGATATTTATTTTGGCCTTGGTGGCGGTCCTCGTTAGGACATTTTGTTGGCCTTTGTGGCGGCCCTTGTGGCGTGTGTATGATCCTTGTGTGGTCATGAGGTATCCCGGTGAGGGGATATGTGGTTGGTAGGACATTGAGATGTTTCTACGCGAGCCACGGGAAGGAAACCTGGGTAGGGATAGGACTCAGACGTGTTCAGAATCGTTTGCTCGCGACTCTTGGGGGACTTAGGTTCTCCTAGTACTGCTATATTCAGAGACTTTGTGGCTCGGGAGTATGGTTGGTATATCGACTTCGGATGACGATCCGGGGGCGCGCTGTAGGGTGGCAACCCGAGAGACGAGTTTGGGCTTTTCCTTATATATTATGGCATGCGGGCTTAGGCCTGATGAGGAGCCAACATTGGCATGCAGACTTAGGTCTGATGATGAGCCGATGAAACTCAAGGTCTAGGCCTATGAGTAAAGGAAAGTCCAAAAAGTCAAGAGCAAATGACGCCTGGAGCGTGAGTCTATCGCCTAGAGGTGACCTTCTGTAGATCAGTCGGAGGAGTGCGGGCCGTGGAGACGGTTGCACGGGAGTCCTTGACTGATGGTTGTTTGAGATTCGAGGACGAATCTAGATTGGTGGGGGAGAATTGTAACATCCGCGAACCAAAAATTGGTTTTTGGGGATGGGTGTCGATGGACACCAAGGTGGTGTCCGTCGACACCACTTATTTCCGGTTCGACCAGATTGGATTTTTGATCGATTTGGTTCGGTTTGGTTTAAGGAGAACCATTAAACCGTGATATTTAAGTGGGAGAACGACCTAGGTCGTGTTTTGTTGTGGTCCAGCCGCTGAAAACAAAGGGAAAGAGGAGAAAAACATCGTTCTTGAGTTTTTGGGAGTTTTGTGAGATTTCAAGGCTTTGTGGGTGAGATCTTGCTGTGGGAGTGAGGATTCAAGGCTAAGAACGTGTGGGAAGCTTGCTGGGGGTGTGGATTCATCCATTGTTGGTCAGAAACTTCCTTCAAAGAGGTGAGTGCATGACCATGGCTGATCTAAGCCCTTGATTCCCTTGTTCTTACTTGTTGTTGCTTGTTTGTGTGTTTTTCTTGCTGGGATTGGTTAATACAGGTTCCTACGGTGGTATAAGGCCTGGGTTTCGAGTATTGGACGATTTGGAGGATATATGGGAGTCAGATTCGACTCTCAACTTCGCGTGGATTGCAGTTGCAGAAAGGGTGTCGATGGACACCACTTGGTATCGATGGACACCACTTGGTATCGATGGACACCACTTGGTATCGGTGGACACCAGCAAATTGGGCATCGATCGACACTGTGGGGTAGTGTCGGTCGACACCATTGAACCAGTGTCGGTCGACACTAGGCTGGTGTCGGTCGACACCTCCCTTCCAGCGAGACGATGTTTGATTTCCTGGTTTGTTTGCTTTGTTTGTTAATTGTTTGGAACATTGGAATCATTGTTGTTTGTGTGTATAGCCCAGTAGATGGGACGATTGCCTCACTGAGTGTTTATCAAATACTCATGCATCTCAATTTGTGTTTGTGGTGCAAGTAAAGGCAAGGTGTGATCGTGGAATCAAGGCAATGAAGAGCAGGATGTTCTTGGGACTCGATTGGATGTTGTCTGGCATTGCTAGGCTGCTAGAGTTGAGTCATTAGAAACATTGCTAGGTTGCTGGTTCCTTGTTTCTTGTTGTTTGGTATTTGATTATTGTTGATGTTATGGTTATTGGTTATTATTGGAGTACTATTGGATATTTAATTGGTGTTGTTATTTCCGCTGATGATTATGATTGTGGTTAGGTGGCTAGTGGGTATGGGACCACTAGTTGTAGTTATTTATTATATTATATTTATTATTTATTATTAAAAAAAAAGGTCGGTCGTTTCAAAATCACAAAATAATCTGGTTACCAACAACTTAAAGAAATCTCAGTCTTTGTGACTGAGATTAGAGACAAATCATAAAGAAATCACAGTCTTTGTGACTGAGATTAGGGACAAATCACAAAGAAATCTCAGACTTTGTGACTGAGATTAGGGACAAATCACAAAGAAATCTCAGTCTTTGTGACTGAGATTAGGGACAAATCACAAAGAAATATCAGACTTTGTGACTGAGATTAGAGACAAATCACAAAGAAATCTTAGTCTTTGTGACTGAGATTAGTGACAAATCATAAAGTAGTCTCAGACTTTATGACTGAGATTAGGGACAAATCACAAAATAATCTGGTTACCAACGACTTAAAGAAATATCAGCCTTTGTGACTGAGATTAGGGACAAATAACAAAGAAATCTTAGACTTTGTGACTGAGATTAGGGACAAATCACAAAGAAGTCTCAGTCTTTGAGACTGAGATTAGGGACAAATCCCAAAAAAATATTGTTACCAATGGCTTAAAGAAATCTCAATCTTTGTGACTGAGATTAGGGACAAATTACAAAGAAATCTCACTCTTTGTGACTGAGATTAGGGACAAATCACAAAGAAATCTCAGTCTTTATGACTGATATTAGGGACAAATCACAAAAAAATATTGTTACCAATGGCTTAAAGAAATCTCAGTCTTTGTGACTGAGATCAGGTACAAATCACAAAAAAATATCAGACTTTGTGACTGAGATTAGGGACAAATTACAAAATAATCTGGTTACCAATGAGTTAAAGAAATCTTAGTCTTTGTGACTGAGATTAGGGACAAATCTCAAAGAAATCTCAGTCTTTGTGACTGAGATTAGGGACAAATCAATTCCTTTTGTTACCAATTTTTAAAGAAATCTCGGTCTTTGTGACTGAGATTATGGACAAATCACAAAGAAATCTCAGACTTTGTTACTGAGATTAGGGACAAATCACAAAATAATCTTGTTACCAATGGCTTTAAGAAATCTCAGTCTTTGTGACTGAGATTAGGGACAAATCACAAAGAAATCTCAGTCTTTGTGACTGAGATTAGGGACATATCACAAAAGAAATCTTGTTACCAACGGTTTAAAAAAATCTTAGTCTTAGTGACTGAGATTAGGACAAACTTGGTAACGTCGGCTTAAAGAAATCTCAGTCTTTGTGATTGAGATTAGGGTCAAATCACAAAGAAATCTTGTTACCAACGGCCAAATTGCCCTTTGTTACCAACATCATAAAGAAATCTCAGTCTTTGTGACTGAGATTAGGGACAAATCACAAAATAATCTGGTTACCAGTTGCTTAAAGAAATCTCAGTCTTTGTGACTGAGATTAGGGACAAATCACAAATAAATCTCAGTCACAAAGACTGAGATTAGAGACAAATCATAAAAATATTGTTACCAACCTTGTTACCAACGGGTTAAAGAAATTTGAGTCTTTGTGACTTAGATTAGGGACAAATCAATTCCTTTTGTTACCAATTTTTAAAGAAATCTCAGTGTTTGTGACTGAGATTAGGGACAAATTATAAAGAATTCTCATTCTTTGTGACTGAGATTCGGGACAAATCACAAAGAAATCTTGTTACCAACCTTGTTACCAATGGGTTAAAGAAATCTCAATCTTTGTGACTGAGATTAAGGACAAATCACAAAGAAATCTTAGTCTTTGTGACTGAGATTAGGGCCAAATCACAAAGAAATCTTGTTACCAACCTTGTTACCAATGGGTTAAAGAAATCTCAATCTTTGTGACTGAGATTAAGGACAAATCACAAAGAAATCTTAGTCTTTGTGACTGAGATTAGGGACAAATCACAAAGTAATCTCAGTCTTTGTGACCGAGATTAGGGACTAATCACAAAGAAATCTTGTTTCCAACGGCCAAATTGCCCTTTGTTACCAACGGCTTAAAGAAATCTCAGTCTTCGTGACTGAGATTAGGGACTAATCACAAAGAAATCTCGGTCTTTGTGACGGAGATGATGGACAAATAAATCCCTTTTGTTACCAATGGCTTACAGAAATCTCAGACTTTGTGACTGTGAGTAGAGACAAATCACAAAATAATCTGGTTACCAACCTTGTTACCAAAGGTTTAAAGAAATCTTAGTCACAATAACTGAGATTAGGGACAAATCACAAAGAAATCTCAGTCTTTGTGGCTGAGATTATGGACAAATCAATCCTTTTTGTTACCAACGACTTACAAAAATCTCAGACTTTGTGACTGAGATTGGGGACAAATCACAAAATAATCTGGTTACCAACCTTGTTACCAACCTACTACCCCAGCTTATAGAATCATTCAAGTCTTTGTGACTGAGATTGGGACAAAACTATTACCGCAGCTTATTGAATTATCAAGTATTTGTCACTGAGATTGGGACAAAACTATTACCCGCAGCTTATAGAATCATCAAGTCTTTATGAGTGACAATGGGACAAAACTATTCATTTAGCCACAGCTTATAGAATCATCAAGTATTTGTGACTAAGATTGGGACAAAACTATTACCGCAGCTTATAGAATCATTCAAGTCTTTGTGACTGAGAGTGGGACAAAATTATTACCGCAGCTTATTGAATCATCAAGTCTTTTTGACTGAGATTGGGACAAAACTATTTCCCGCAGCTTATAGAATCATCAAGTTTTTTTTACTGAGATTGGGACAAAACTATTACCCGCAACTTATTGATATCATCAAGTCTGCGTGATTAAGATTGGGACAAAACTATTACTTTACCCGCAGCTTATAGAAATCATTAGTCTTTGTGACTATTGGGACAAAACAGTCCCTTTTATTACCCAGAGATTAAAGAAAGGACAATTTTTGGGGGTGAACCTCTCTTATTCACCTCTCTTAATTAAAGAAACAAATTACTTCCAAAGAGTGTTATTTTGACACAATTCACACAAATTAAGAATTTATCTAAATTTCTATTTTATCTTTTATAAAAACAATTTCTTTGTAATTAATAAGCTAAAATAGTAGGGATAAAAATGAGATTTAATATCAAAACTTGCATTGAAAATATAAAATGACATTCTTTTTGTAACAAGAAAACTAACTATGTCAAAATGACAAACCAGAGGAGTATTAGTTAAAGAAACAAAATCTGTATATCATTCAATTTTAAAGTTATTAATTCTAAACATTATATTATAGTTTTTAATCCTAACATCGAAATCCAAATTATTTTCTTATAAACCCAAACCGAAATATAATTTTGTTTAATTGTGTAATTTAAATCCTAACCA
The DNA here is from genome assembly GCF_000633955.1 of Camelina sativa. Lineage (NCBI taxonomy): Eukaryota > Viridiplantae > Streptophyta > Magnoliopsida > Brassicales > Brassicaceae > Camelina > Camelina sativa. Next base: position 4,900,773 of record NC_025693.1, read on the forward strand.
CTTTTTATAAACCTAAATTGAAACACTATTTTAATTAATTGTAAAATCTAATTTGTGACCACTTTTTTATAAACCTAAACCGACATATAAATTTGTTTGATTGTAAAATCTAAATCTTAATCACTCTTTTGTAAATCCAAACCGACATATAAATTCGTTTAATTATAAAATTTAAATTCTAATCACTCTTTTGTAAATTCAAACCAACATATAAATTCGTTTTATTGTAAAATCTACACTCTAATCATTCTTTTATAAACCTAAACCGACATAATGTCCTTATTAAAAACTCTACAGAATTTGTTTTTTTAATTTGTTTTGTCTTTTTATTTTATCTAGGACTCTGACCCCCTGCGATGTTGTAGGAAAGTATTTTAGAAAAAAAAGTAAATAAAATTTAAAATTATATATTATAAAATCATTTGAAGGTAATAAAATAGTTTGAATACATAAACATTAAACATAAACTGTTAAAAAAAACACAACCATCAAAATGAAAATTTATAACAAAAAATTTGTAGAATAGACGCAACTTTGCAAAAAAATATTGTTTAAAGTATTATAAATATAAGGTTTTTTATGAAGAATTATGGTAAGCTACAAATAAAAAAATCATTATAACAAAGTAATCCTAACTGAGAATATTGAACTAATAGTTGTAATGAGTAAATATAATTTTCTATTAAATAAATATAATTAAAAACAAAATAATATTCCCTCCGATTCAATATATAAGATGTTTTGGCCTCTCTTTTTTTTTCAAAATATAAGATGTTTTGTAATTTTCCATGCAAATTTTAATATATATTTAATAATTTGTAATCATTTTTTTACAGTCTTCTTTATGATTGGTTGAAACTTTTTTTGTTTAAAATATATGATACTTTTTAAAAGAAAAATAAACTATCTTAATATATATGCATATACCTCAAACATCCTATATTTTGAAACGGAAGAAGTATAAATTTTAAATATTAAAATAATTTTTAACGAAAAATTACGATAATTAGATGCAACACAACTATAAATTCTATATTAAGTTTTAGTAAATTTCTATAGTCCTATAATTATTTCTAAAATTTTAGTTAGATTATAGAATAACGTTGAATATTAGATATTAATATTCAAATTACTAAAAAGAAAAAAAAGTATTCAAATTATTTAGATGAAACATAAAACCGGAAAATTTGTTTCAACTAATGATTTGTTAGTTATTGATGAAAAAGACAAATATATAGAAAGTTCAAAAGACATGACTATTTAAATAGACACACCTATTAGAACGAAAAGTTGTGATAATAAAATATGAATTAAATACAGTGAAAAGACACAACTCTAAAATAAACAGATACAACTGTTTGAGTTTAAAAAAATGAATAAAAACAATTTTCTTACAAAAAATACTAAGGAAAGTCGCAACTATTGTTTGTATTTATTCAGATTGTTATTCTTATTTTTAAATATTAAACTTTTTTTTAACAAAAAGTTACGATAAAAATATACGCAATTGTTAATTCTATATTAAGTTGTATTAAATTTCTCTATTGCTATAATCATTTCTAAAATTTTAGTTAGTTTATAGAATAACGTTGAATATTAGATATTTAATTTTTTAGATTCAACATAAAATGGACTAAATGACATGACTAATTGAATAGACACACCTATTAAACCAAAAAGTAGTGATGAAAAGATATAAATAAAATATAGTGAAAAGACATAACTTTACAATGAACAGATACAACAGTTTGAATTATAAAAAAAATTATGAAAAGGTGCTACGAAAAATCGCAAATGTTGTGTCTGCACTTGATTTCACCTAATAACTCATATAAACTGCTTTTAAATAGAAGACATCTTTATTACCATATTGAGAAGTCAAATTCAAAAACTCACTATATAATCCATCAAACTCTTGAATAAAAAAACTCTAGTATTTTCATGAAATTTTTATATTTAAAATTAACTAAAAGTTGTAAATTAGTTTCGCCATTCTAAAAATCTTTTGTTAAATCAAGAATTGGAGGAATATTTTTACTTTTAAAAGAATGAATGCCAGAGAACAATTTAGAAAACTATAAAAGCTGTTGATATTGAAATTTTGTATTATTGTGTCATGACAAAAAAATGAAAACAGTTCAAAAAGATAAATATATCTAAATTTTAAAAGAGACAAATATTCGAATAAACACAACTCTACAACGAACAATTGCAACTTTACAAAAAAACCGTTACAATGAATAATCGCAACTTTTTGTAAAACACACAATTTAATTTCTCAAAAGATTTTTTTAAAAAATATCCAAAAGGTGGTTGAAAAAACACAATTTTTGGTGCCATTTATTTGGATTGTTATTGTATATAGACATTAGATTTTTATATTTAAAATTAACTAAAAGTTGTAAATTAGATACATCATTCCAAAAAACTTTTGTTAAATCAAGAATTGGAAGAGTTTCTTTACTTTTAAAAGAAGGAATGCTAGAGAATAATTTAGAAAGCTGTAAAAACTGTGATATTAAAATTTTATATTATTTTGTATCATGGCAAAAAAATGAAAACAGTTCAAACAGATAGATTTCAAAAGATACGAATATTCGAATAAACATAACTCTACAATGAACAATCGCAACTTTACAAAAAAATCTGTTACAATGAACCATCACAACTTTTTGTAAAACATACAATTTAAATTTTCACATATTTTTTTAAAAAATATTCAAAAGGTACCATTGAAAAAACACAACTTTTGGTGGCATTTATTCAGATTGGGTTTAACTATATTGAAATGTCAAATCCAAAAACTCACTACGTAATCCATTATAGATTCTGGGAGGCAATTCTAATTGGTCAATAAAAATATATTGAAAGGCTAGTTCTTTTGTTTTTTTTCTTAGGTTAACTAATCTATTATGAAAAGGAAAAAAGGGTAAAGTAACTTGATGTTGATTGTTCTCTAAATAGAACGTTTCTTCTTCTACATGTAGAAAAGGAATAAATAAATTAATCAAATTCCGGGAGGCTTCATGAAGTGCTTCTTTAGGAGTTAAACTTCCATTTGTCCATATTTCTAGAAAAAGAATCTCTTGTTTTTCATTCCCATTCCCATAAGAATGAATACTATGATTCGCGTTTTGAACAGGCATGAATACAGCATCGATAGGATAACTTCTGTCTTCAAAGTTATTTGACATTTTTAGACTATATCCGCGATTCCTCTCGATTTTTAATTCAATACACAAATCTATTGGTTCCGTTAAGGTAGCTATATGCTGTGTATTATCAATGATTTCCACAGAGGGCGGTAAAATTATGTCTCGAGCAGTTATATATCCAGGACCTTGGACACAAATCAGCGCGTTGCGCGTTCCATATAGATTACTTCTTAATACAATCTCGTTCAAATTCATTAAAATTTCATGTACTGATTCTTGAATACCTACTATGTTAGAATAGTCATGTGGTATGTTCTCAGATTTTGCACGTGTAATACATGTTCCTTCTATTTCGCCAAGTAAAGCTCTTCGCATCGCAATGCCTATTGTGTCGCCTTGACCTTTCATAAGTGGAGACAGAATAAAGCGTCCATAATAAAGACGTTTACTGTCTCTTCTTGATTCAACACACTTCCACTGTAGTGTCCGAGTAGATACTTTGACTTTCTCTCGAACCATAGTAATTTTATTTGATCAGATCATTGAATCGTTTATTTCTCTTGNCGATGCCACAAGGTGCCGATCGATGCTCCTTCTGCAACCACGAACTGCACGACGCGAAAACACGTTTTCTGAGTCTAATCACTCCAATTTCGTCCCCAAACTCGCCCAGATGATACGCAAACCTGTAGGAAACTCAAGGACAACACACCCAAGCAAGCAAACAACAATAACAACAAACAAGTCACCCAAATACAAGAGATCTCATGCTTAGATCAACCATGGTCAAGCACTCACCTCTTTCCAGGAAGATTTAGACCAAAGGAGACGAAATCCTCACTCCTAGCAAGCTTCTGGCTCCTTCCCAGCCTTAGATCTCCCAAGAACAGCAAGAAATCTCACCAATCTCTCTCAAAAGCTCAAGAACACTCTCTCTTTGGTTTTTCTCTCAAAAACGGCGACTACAGACCAAAAACACGACCTTGAATCGTTTCCCCTCGTTTACACTCGATTTAGGGATTCCCTAAACCAACTACGCTAACCGGACAATTAAAATCGAACCGACCAAACCGGCTACAACTGGTGTCGATCGATGCCCCACAAGGAGGTGTCGATCGACGCCCTCACCAAAATACCTAAGTCCTCCAAGAGTCGCAAGCAAACGATTTTGAACACGTCTGAGTCCTATCCCTATCCAGGTTTCCTTCCCGTGGCTCGTGTAAAACATCCCAATGTCCTACCAGCCACATATCCCCTCACCGGGATACCCCATGACCACACAAGGATCATATACACGCCACAAGGGCCGCCACAAAGGCCAACAAAATGTCCTAACGAGGACCGCCACCAAGGCCAAAACAAATGTCCTAAAGAGGACCGCCACCAAGGCTACTCGTCCCGAAGGACCGTCACAAAGACCATCTATCCCGAAGGACCGTCACAAAGACCATCTGTTCCGAAGGACCGTCACAAAGACCATCTGTCCCGAAGGACCGTCACAAAGACACTCTGGCTAAACAGCCCGCCACAAAGGCCAACAAATGGCTAAAAGCCCGCCACAAAGGCCACACAATTGGCTAAAAGCCCGCCACAAAGGCCACACAATGTCTAACAAGACCGCCACACACAGGCACTCTGACTCGAAAGTCCGCCACAAAGGCCACACAATGTCTAACAAGACCGCCACACACAGGCACTCTGACTCGAAAGTCCGCCACAAAGGCACAAAAGCCCCTCCAAGGCTTCCCACCGCTAAAATGGACAAATTCTAACTCCCGCAAAACTTTCCATATTTAGCACTTTCCATTTTTGGAAACTTTCCACTTTTGGAAACTTCTCTTCACAACCCCGCCTCACGGAAACTTTGTACCCCAAACACCACCTCATCTTGTTACTGAGTCGCACAACCAACCACCCCAAGCGACCGAGTAACAAGAGAGATGGGCTGGAATACTCCATTCCCGCTCCAGCCACGGATTACAGATGGGACCAGGCTAAACAAGCTCAAGTCGCGGCTTGCTTCTCATACCACTTCTTGAACCTTGCCTTCATCTTTGCCTCAGGCTCCCAAGTCTGCTCCTCAACACCATCACAGTCCCACAGGACTCTCATCAAAGGAATCTTCTTCTTCCGAAGTTCCTTGATCCTCCTCTCGAGAACCCTCACTGGTCTCGCCTCCAAAGTCATGTTAGGCTGAAGATCCTCAGGAATCTTAGCCAACACCTCCTCTCCCTCACGGAGACACTTCCGCAACATAGACACATGGAAAACCTTATGGAATGCACGCATCACCTCAGGTAACTCCAATCTATATGCCACTGGTCCAACCCGCTCAATCACTCTGAATGGACCCATATACCTCGGACTCAACTTAGTCTCTGACAATGACCTGTTCGGACCCCGCAACATGGCCATCTTGAGGTACACTCTGTCTCCTACCTGAAACTCAAGATCTCTCCTCCTCCTATCTGCATAACTCCTCTGCCTATCCTGAGCCTCCTTCATGTTCAGCTTGAGAACCCGAATCTTCTCTGAGGTCTCCTGAACAAAACTAGCACCAAACATGCTCCTCTCCCCCACCTGAGTCCAGCATAATGGTGTACGACATGGCCTCCCATACAAAGCCTCATAAGGAGCCATCTTAATACTCCCCTGATAACTGTTGTTGTAAGCAAACTCTACCAGGTTCAGGTGATCTGCCCAATGGCCACCCCAATCCAACACACACATCCTCAGCAAATCCTCCAGCGTCTGGATCGTCCTCTCTGACTGTCCATCAGTCTGGGGATGATAAGCTGTACTCATATGCACCTTAGTGCCCATCTCTGCCTGAAACGCCTTCCAGAACACCGAAGTGAACTTGGAATCCCTATCAGACACAATGCTCGCTGGCACCCCATGCAACCTGACTATCTCCCTCACATACTTCTTAGCCAAGACCGCTGCTCCATCAGTCTTCTTAATGGCCAGAAAATGTGCTGACTTAGTCAACCGGTCCACAATGACCCAAATAGCATCAAAGGTCCGTGACACTGGCAATCCCACCACAAAATCCATAGTGATCATATCCCACTTCCACTCAGGAATGGGTAAACTCTTCAGTAACCCGCCAGGAACCTGATGCTCAGCCTTCACTAGCTGACACACATCACACCTCGAAACCCAACTAGCTACATCCTTCTTCATCCCGACCCAATGATAGTAGCTCTTGAGATCACGGCACATCTTAGTCGCTCCTGGATGAATGGACAACTTGCTCGCATGAGCCTCTCTCAGGATCTCCTGTCTCAACTCCTCATCCTTGGGCACACAAACCCGACCGTGCACCAAGATAGTACCATTATCTGAGACCTGATACTCTGAATCCATATCCTTAGAGGTATTCACCAGCCCCAAATCCTTATCCTAAGCCAACCGCACCCTACTCAGAAGATCTGCTCTATATACTGCTTCCAAACCCAACGGTTCCTGTGAAACAGCACACAAGCTCAA